>NC_089585.1:121162428-121462428 GCF_019320115.1 Miscanthus floridulus | reverse complement strand
AGATGTGTTTCTTGTCTTTGGACTGGACGCCCCAGCTCCACGACTCCGAAGCATCCACAATAAGGCGTCTAGTGTACCTCGGTAGGGTGGCACTCACATCATCCCTAACATAAAACCACTGTGAATGCCATCCCTTGTTGGATGTCGCCAGATGCATGTATGGGTAACCCCTTGACCAGGTATGGCGTAGATGAATGCTGGCACATCCCATCGGCGCGTTCATATCTTTTCCCCCAATCTTCCTCTTCGATAAACTAATGTTAAAGAAATACCGCAATAGATCAAAATGGGGATCGATCCCCAGGAAACCCTCGCACAGGGCAACAAACGCTGCCATGTGTTGAATCCCATTGGGAGTTAGATGATGCAGCTCCACCTCGTAATAATCCAGCAGCCCTCAAAGGAATCTATGCGCGGGTACCATGAATCCCCGCTCATGAAAGATGGCGAAAGAGACAACATACCCTTCGGGCGGCACTGGCTCACCCTCGTCGCCAGGTAGCAGCCACTCCTGGACTACGGATAGTGGGCGGAGAAGGCCACGGTGGACGAGGCCCTCCAGACGCCGTGAGGTAATGTTAGATCTGCCCCACAACTCCATTAAGGCAATAGGGGAGGAGGGCAGGCGCGAGCTTGACAGCGGCCGCAACACGAACGCAAGCTGGTCGGTGGTGGCGATACAGGCATAGGAGGCTAGGGCGATTGGCGGCGGATGTTTTAGAACGCAAAGGCAGGGGAGCGAAATACGGAACCTTGGGGGTGAACCCTGTGGTTTTATAGGGGGCGACGGACGTGAGAAGGGCAACCGTCCGCCTCGATCTCCGGGCCTTCCACGCACGCCACCACGTCACGTCGTGGGACACGCGCCCGCAGTCCCTATCGTCTCACCCCAAAAATCTCGGCGGATGGTTTGCCTTCCCCAGGCGAATCCGGACTCTCTACCCACCTGGGAAATGCAAGCCACGAAGGCCTTTCCTTTTTCTCTTTGGCCCACCTAAGGCCCAGAAGCTCGGTGGCTGGCCCAACTAAGGAAGGATCCGCGAACGATTCGAAATCAAGGGCAGAAGCACCAGTTAGGTCAGCCCTGAATCAAGTTCCCAGCGAACAGGATGCCACGACCCACTTGGAAAAACATCCAGTTGACGAAAAACTAAGTCCTTCAGCCTTACCTACGAAGGGACCGATACAACCCCCCGGTCGACTCTACTCGAATCACCCGGGGGCTCGGGGGCTACACCCATCGGGTGCGCTCGCGCGCACCCTCTGGCAAAGTAACTTCGACGAAGTCAAAAAACACCCTCCAGGCGGTTCCACTTGAATCACCTAGAGGCTCAGGGGCTACTGTCGGGGACCTAATACCGGGGTACCCCAGAAGATGGAACCAATAACCACCGAACGTGAAAGACTTTTGGACGCATTAGGGCGTCGTTTCATCCCTTGTTCAAGTGATAGGAGTTTGGTTCCGCCTCGCCCGACGCCTTTGTGAGATAACTCTACCTCGCTCGAGGGCTTAGGGTTAATCTCCGTCTCGCCCGACGCCTTTGGGACATGCTCTGGTCTCACCCGAGGGCCGAGGGATAAACTCCGTCTCGCCCGACTGCCTTTAGGGCGGGCTCGGTCTCACCCGAGGGCTGAGGGATAGATTCCGCCTCGCCCGACCCCTAGAGGGGCGAGATCAGTCTCGCCCGAGAGATGGGAATTGGTCTCCAGTTTTGCTCGACGGCAAGGAACGAGTCTCACCCTGCTCCATATCTAAAGATTGGATTCATCTTACCTGACAACTTCTCCCCATTCCCTCAAGATGATAAGTACAGGGCAAGACAAGACATTCGGGTCAACCATGGCTCCAAGGACCATATCCTGTGCCCTGGCAGGAAAAGTACTGCTAGGGGATGATAGGACAGGTGCTTTAGACCCTTTCGGGTGCACCGTAGAGCCCGAAAAGGTTGTACAGGTGCGTGCTCCTCGCCCCGTAGAGTTGTAGGCGCCGCCTTTAGCCCTGGGACATGGAACCCGATGAAGATATACGACAACCGCTATGCTCCAGAAAAGGATTTGCTATCCCCACGAACAACGGATTTTTCGTCACCACGCTATGGACCCAAGGGAGCGGCGCCCGCTTCCCGACCCCTCAGGTCTGCCAAGTCAGAAGGTCTTGACCATGGCATTACGCCAGATCCCGACCCCTCATCCCTCTGACGAAGACTCACAAGAGCCAGAAGGCGTGCGGAGCAAGGCTAGGAGAGGCTAATAAGTCAAAACCACTGTACTACGGCTCATACCCTGCGTAGGGCAACGTTCTGTGATCAACCTGATATTCTACAGAGACATCGACAGTATTGTAGGCACTTATCTTCCTATGCACTCATTAGAATGAAGAAGGAGGATTGGGTAGACGTGCTCCACAAGAATAAGGTAGAGCCCTCATCCTTGTAAAGCCGGCCCCTTCATCTATAAACGGGGATGTGCTTCCTCCATTAGACGGACGGACGCTTAAGACCGAACAATACGACACACAGATACACACAGTCAAGTGGCTTCGAACCTCTTGACCTCCCTTCAGCCCTTCCATCAGAGACTTGGGACCAGTCCCTCTCTCGATCGTTTGTATCCCTTACTACAAACCGTTCACGGTGCTAATAACACGAGCAGCAACAAACTGGACGTAGGGACTTTTGGCTCGAACCAGTATAAATCTTGTGTCCTTTAGCGTACCATCCGAGCCTAACGCGCATTACTATAAATTTACTTGCCGGTGCTTGTATGAAACACCGACAACAGTTGTGTGCTTGGCGCATCCTCGACGGCCGCAGCCCGCCGCAGCAGCCCCACAGTAGTTTGCTTGGCGTAGACGGCAGCCAGAGCATGCCATAAATGTAAATGGCCACGCGCGTCGGGTCGGGTCGTTTGACCAAGATTCTCCCCGGGCCGCCTCGAATTCGAATCGACCTGACGACGCACGTCGTTCACGGCGCCTAAAACTGCATGCTCAGCGCCAGCGTCAACGGCGCCGAGCTCGGCGCCAGTCTCTACGGCGCCGAGCTCGGCGCCAGTCTCTATGGCGCCGAGCTCGGCGCCAGAGTGACTAGCGCCGAGCTTCCTTCCATGTAAGTTCACCCCAACCCAGGGGCTCGGCGCCAGAGACGCTGGCGCCGAGCTCGGCGCCAGCATCGATGGCGCCGAGTTAGGGTCCATTTTCTGAATTCTTTCCGCCAGGGGTCTATTTGTGAGAAACTTTTAAAAAAAGGCTAAAATGTAAAAAATTCACCCGGGAGAGAAGCCAAACGGGAAGCTAGGGGTATCACGGGACACTGCCCGTTGGGCCCGGTATAAAGCGCTCAGAGCTTTCGTTTCTTTTTCTTACAAAGAAAAGGACTTTCCTTTCTCACTACAATATAATATACATAAATAAACCTCACTTGAAAGCAAAACATCATCTTTTATGTGTTCTAGCTGTAGCCTGCAGAAAGAAAGGGTTGGAATGGGCTTTTACTCATTTTTTCCGATCGATTACTCGTCTTATTACGTACTAGAAATGGAGTTGTTCGGCTGTAGGACAGAAAAACATCGTAACATGGCCGATAAAGTCAGCCTGATAAGTTTAAGCGAACAGGAGTTGGACATCCGTTCGTCCGGACGTCATTTTTTGGATTTGCGCGTGCTACTCTATGTCGTGCGCTTGCTGCTGCCGTCTTCCCCGTCACGTATCCCATCTCGCCCCTACCCCCATCCAGCGTTGCGATCCATTCCGCGTTGTGCCGCCTCCATCGCCGCGCCACGCTCCATCCCCCGATGCGCCCGTTCCTAGCTCGTTGTGTGTCGTGCCCCCGCTGCTGTGCATTGTGCCCCGTCCTTCGTGCAGCATCAAGGTGTTGTGGGGGTGCTGTCGACGCCGCCGTTCCCCACAAGGGCCCCGTTCGCTTCGCTGAAAAAATAAGCCAAAACAGTGTTCCGGCTGATTTATTGTGAGAGAAAAATATTGTTCCAGGCTGAAAAAAACAAGCTGAAAAAGACCTAATTATAAGAGAAGCGAACGGGGCCAAGAAGGTAGTGTCCGCTGTCAATGCCATTGGGCGCCACGATGCGTGACCTCAGCAAGGAGATGTTGTGATGGAAGTTGCATGTTATAAGCGTACGTTTTAAGTGTTTCGGACATTTTAGAGATATGTTGCAATTATTTCATATGGATGTTGCAAAAGTAGATCAGGGGGTGTTACACATGTTGCATATGTTGCAAGTGTTTTAGAGGTTTCTTCAAAATATTTCATATGTTCCAGACGTATGTTGCAATCGTTTGGTCTAGATGTCGCATATGTTTCATAAATATGTTGCAACAATATATTCTAAATGTTTAATCTATTTCAGTCTTATGTTGAGTAAGTGCTTTCATGTTGCAAGTTGCAAATATTTTTATCTGGATATTGCATATGTTTCACACATATGTTGTAAGTGTATGTTCCAAATCTTTTATCTATTGCATACGTATGTTGCAATCAAGTGTTTCATGTTGCACATCTTTCATGTTGAAAGCTCTAGTTTGGTTTTGGTAAATTGATGAAACTCTAAGTACTAACCTAGTTTATCAAAGTGATTATGAGATAGATAGCACTACTCCAAGTGGTGAAGCAAATGAAGATCATGACTTGATGATGGTGATACCATAGTGATGATCAAGTGCTTGGGCTTGGAAAAGAAGTAAGAGAAAAACAAAAAGCTCAAGGCAAAGGTGAAATTATTAGGAGCTTTTTGATTTAGTGATCGAGACACATAGAGAGTGTGATCACATTTAGGATCGATAGTCGTACTATTAAGAGGGGTAAAACTCGTATCGAAATACGATTATCAAAGTGCCACTAGATGCTCTAACTCATTGCATATGCATTTAGGATCTAGTGGAAAGCTAACACCCTTGAAAATATTTGTGAAAATATGCTAACACACATGCATAAAGGTGATACATATTGTGTTTAGCACTTAGGAGCAAGGGTTCGAAACTTCACCAGGTGAAGTGTCCGCCCGTAGAGTGCACCAGGACGCTATCCTCGTGGGACCGGACGCATCCGGTGGCTAAACCTAGGCGTCAGTCAGTCAGCACAGACTGATCGGACTCTAGGAGAGCAATAGTCCGGTCAATTATAAAAGAAAGTGGCACTCTCGACCTGTGACCGGACGCAGGCGACCGGACTCTAGGCTGAACATTGTTTAGCGTCCGGTCCTACTGATGTTGCGGTGCACAGAGAAGGGGGTAAGTGATCGGACGCTGGGCAAGTCCGGTTGGACGTGACCGGACACGTTCGGTCACGACTGGAACCGTACTAGAAGTGCCGGACGCTGGGGTCCTATATCCGGTCCTACACTGTAGAGCGTCCGGTCACTAACTTAAGTGCACTGATGATCGTTGAGATCAGGGCGATCAACATTTAAAGCAGGGGCCACGTGACATGCATCGCGCGACCGACGCTGGGGTCCTGCATCCGGTCGATCCGACCGACAGTGTCCGGTTGTCCCAATTTTTCAGTGAACAAAGAGCCAACGACTCTATTCGTGGGGGCTCTCTATTTAAGCCCCATGGCTGGATCAAGCTCACTCTCTTGGCCATTTGCATTGATATAGCAACCTTGTGAGCTTAGCCAAAGCCCTCCCACTCATCTCTATCATTGATTCATCATCTTTATGAGATTGGGAGTGAATCCAAGTACATTGCTTGAGTGTTTGCATCTAGAGGCACTTGGTGTTCGTGTTTCGCTGTGGGATTCGCTTGTTACTCTTGGTGGTTGCCGCCACCTAGACGGCTTGGAGCAGCGAGGATCGTCGAGCGGAGGTTGGTGATTATCTCCGGCTCCGATCGTGGTGATTGTGAGGGGTTCTTGACCTTTTCCTGGTGGAGAGCCAAACTGTACTCTAGTAAATTGCTCGTGGCTTGTGTGGTCCTCATCTTGTGTTGGTTGTGCGGCACCCTATTGAGGGTTTGGCATGTGATGCCAATTAGCGCGTGAACCTCCAAGTGATTGAATCACCACAATGAGGACTAGCTTGCCGACAAGCAAGTGAATCTCGGCAAAAAATCATTGTGTCATCATTTGATTCCGAGGTGATTGATCTTCATTGTTATTCACTCTTGTGATTGATTGGTTCATTCCTCAACTCGACAGTATAATTGACTTGCTCTCCCTCTCTTTTTACATTACCGCAAACTAGTTATCGAGCTATTTCGTGTAGCTAATTGTGAGAGCTTGTTAGTTTGGTTAGTGTGGTTCTTTAGTTAGCCTTTGAGAACATATTAACTTAGTGTAGTAACATAACCATTGTTGTGATATACTAGGGATCATAGAAAATAGAATTGGGTAGGTGGTTTGCAACCCAAGTATAGAGCTAGCGCAAAATTCGCTTCGCCATCTTATTGACTAATCATTTGTCTTAGTGTTGTTATAGAAAATTTTAAGTAGGCTATTCACCTCCTCTAGCCATTAAGACATTTCAGTTGTTCGGAGAGTCGGAGAGCATGGGGAGTGATGGTGGCACGGCACAGGCACCGAGGAATGTGGCGCAGGTGAGCTAGGGGGCCACCGGACGGGGCACGTGGGGCACCGGCAGGGGCGGATCCAGCAGTGGGGCGGGGGGGGGGGGGGGCTCAAGCCCCCCTATCCCAAACCGAAGCAGTGCAAATTACTGTAGAGCACCTATGAATTTTTAGACAAAGTTCTATAGTGTAGGGGGGCTGAGACTTAAAATCGAGCAGCAGTGTTGTTCAGTCCCTCCTAAAATATTTCCTGGATCCGCCGCTGGGCACCGGTGTCCTACGGATGGGGCGCGTTTGAGGCCGGCGATCGGAGCGCGAGTACGGGGTGGGGCGAACGGGATCGAGGCGGATAGGGTGGGCTACGAGTGCGAGGCGAGTCCTCTAGGACACGCAGACGCTGTGACGGAACAGGATGCGCGAGTGGAGCGGGAAAAATCAGCGGATTGCAAAGCTGATTCTGAAAATTGTTTCTACTAATCCAATATAGTCGTAAATTCCTAATGGAGTAGTTTGGCTCATCAACCAACTCCCCTGATCCTACTTGTTTACTCATCTGCCCTCTTCACCACCTAAACCAAATCCTTGCAGGCACCACTTAAACAAGCCCCAATCAAACGCAAAACAAATATGCACGGGCGGCCGGGATGGCCAAGATGCACGCACAATCTCGCACTCGCATCCTCAAGCAAGCCTGCACTGCTCTCGCACTCCTACTCGCCGTGACGATGACGAGCACGGTAGCCAGCGCCCGTCCGGCACGTCACAGTTCCCCGCCCCCGTCCCACAGCTCCGGCCAGACGATCACGCTGTACACCACCGGCGTCGCATCGCCGAAAACCACACCTCCTCTCCTTCCACGCGGCACCCGGTCTTCACGAACCAGGGACCAATCGGCCACATCCGGCAGCTGGCTGCGCGCCTTGACGAGGCCAGACGCACTCCGGCCCGGCGCGGTGACCGTGATCGACGAGCAGCTCCGCGGCAGGAAGGAGTTTGGGCTGCCTCTAGATGGGAGGCTGCAGGGCGTCGTCGTCACCAGCTTGGCAGACAACAGCAGCCATATGGTGGCCGTGAAGGCCTCGTTTGCCGGCGATGGCGCGGACGACAGCCTCAGGTTCTTCGGCGTCCGCCGCGACGATCAGGAGGAGTCTCACATCGCGGTTGTTGGAGGGACGGGGCGGTACAGTGACGCCACCGGTTTTGCCGTTGTCAGAGTTGCTGATATACCAGAAATCGGTGGGAATGTCAGCTCGAGCAGAGCGCTCAGTTTCAATGTGCATCTCAAGTAGAAGGCTACAGAATTTGCAGAAACACCTACCATGTTGCAACTTGCAAGTAAGCTTCGATGTTTTCGAAAATCAACATCTGATGACGAATGTATCCAGAAAATTGCTCAGATACTGTATATAAGACTCGTGTTAATTTTTTCTGTCAAACATATTGAAAAAGGGAAATTTGTGGACTGTCAGTTGAATATACAAGAACAAGAGTGAGCTGGCAAACATATTCAATTACATTTTTCACATGATGAATGTTCTGTGTTACAAAAGCTCCTGAAATACAGCATTGTATCCTATCTCTCACCACCCACAATTCTGGAATCTCACACATGCACAAAAAATAATTGACTGCTTCTGTTCTGCCTCACCAAGATACAAAAAATTAATACGAACTTCCCATGAACTTTTCAGCTATTTCACAGAAATTGTACTATCCCGTAGAAATACTATGGAATCCCCACATTCCAAATGGGGCCTGTGTGATTCTACAGTCTATTGTGTACACAGTACATTGTACTTCATGGCTCCAATCGGTGAAGAGCTTCTGACTGTATTTGCGGCATTGTTCAGAATCAAACCGATCACCAGTATCATAGGATTGCTTTGATTACTCATCCGAGATCCTTTGACGGAAGTCTTTTACCATTAGCGGAAGGCCCTCTTTGAGAGAGACCTTTGGCTCCCAATGTAGCAGTTGCTTAGCCTTGGTGATATCTGGCTTTCTCATATGGGGATCATCAGCTGTGTTGGGTTTGAATTCAATGGTTGCCATTGGGTCGATTGTTTCCTTCACAACCTAGGGAACGTGAGATTGTCATGTGTGCACTTTTAAGGATATTTAAAAAAAAACAAATTGTCTACAAACCTGTGCTAACTCCAACATGGTAAACTCTCCTGGGTTTCCCAAGTTGAAAGGACCAATATGGTCACTCTCCATTAGAGCCATCAATCCAGCAACCTAAGAACACATGGAGCAAGATTACGAACAACTTATATAAGAGGCAAAGGTATGTGAAGCCATGGGTGAGCATTCATCTCATATGTATAAACAAAGCGCAATAAGATTTTAGTCGCAGAACATTGTCTCTCCAAACTGTAAATAAGTGGCAACAATATGAATGGCTAATTCCCTGGTGCCTCTAGAAAATTGTTGCTAGCAATCTACTACAATGAATCTGGGACTGAATAGTAAAAAGCTTTATGGTAGAAAGAAGCATGAACGAAGTTCTATACATTTCACATTACTTCTTAAGATATGCAACTGCAGAAGAGATTGTTGCCCAGTCAGTGAAATTGCAGTAGGGAACAACAGCACAGAAGATCCACAGGTAATGATCACAGTTCACACATGCAAATGCATAATAAGGGCCCATTTGGTAGGGCTCCTGCTCCTCTGAAAACAGCTCTGACTTCGGCTCCTCTAAAGGAGCAGCTTCTCTGAAAAAGCTGTAGCCCTTTCGAAAAACGTTTGGCAAAACAACTTCGCCTGTTTTTCTAGAATGGATGAAATATATCACGTCTATAGTACCCCTATCTCTTAAATTTCATCATTTGATGTTAAATAGTAATATGAGTTTATTAGTGAGGTACATCATGATTTTTCACTAAAGAATACGGGTATTTCCCTTGAAACAGAATATAACATCAAAAGAATACGAGTTCTTTTCTCTTTCTTTTTTTCTTTTTAATTTTTCCTTTCATTTTTTCTTCCCTTGTCCTCTCTATTTATTATTCTCTCTCTCTCCTTATCTACACGGCTCCACCAGACAGCGGCCTTATCTCCAGCAGACCGCACGCTTGGACGACGTTTATCTTCTCCCATCGTTCTTCGCTCGAAAAGGAGTCCCGTTCGTTCACCTCCATCCATGGCGCCCTCTCCTAGGAGCCGGCCTCCTCCTCCATCCCGCAATGGCCTCCACCCCCACCTGCCCCGCCTAGCGTCACTCCGCCGACGCCCCTCCCCATGCCAGCCTCTCCATCCCTCATTTCCCCATACTGCCTCTGCCCCTCTCTACGCCAGCGTCGGCGTCGCTTGCAGCCCAGAGGCCCCTCCTCACGCCCCCGGGGCAAACTAGTCCATGGCTGCGTGCTCTGCCACAGGACCTGACAGGGAGCCGAATGAAGCTAGTTTTTTCGGCTTCACTTGCACAAAACAGCTTCAGTCACCACTATTTCCAGGACTCCTCGCGAGGAAGCGGTTGGTGAAAGGGCGTTTGGTAAGAGAAGCGCTAAAACAGATCCAGGAGCCGTGCAAGAAGCTCTACCTAAACGACCCCTAAGACTGTTCAATGCTTACCAGATCAGAAACATATTGGAAACTTCGAGTTTGTTTTCCCATCACCATAAACTGTCATTGGTTGTCTTCGAAGTGCCTGCAAGGACAATCACATGGATGCTTACATGCATAATAAATCACAACTACAAAAAATAGTCCATAATATGTAGCAAACAAACCTGTGCAACAAAATTGCTGACGACACGGCCATCATCAAGGCACATACGAGGACCATATGTATTGAAAATGCGGGCAATACGCACCTGTTAACTATTCAAGTTAGTAAACATATTCAAGAAGTGATAACGATTTAAAGCTAATAAAGAGCTGCAGTATTTTGTTTTATTCCACCAGAAGATTAATTGAACAGAACTGTATATACAACATGTTAATGTAAATAATGAATCATATTAGTTGTAACTTGTCTCATGAAGCAGTATAATTTATATACTGTTAATGGAATAAATCCAAGATGCCGATCACGAAATAGCAATATTATAATGTTCAAGGCTGCTAGCTTCCCACAATAATCCGTCCATAACAAAACTATGGCATTCTATATCTTTTCAATAATTAAGAACCAAACATAATAGATCAGTTATGATACCTTAACAAGTTTAGGTTGTGTTTGATTGAGTTTGCTTATTTTGCCACTTAAGTAAATGAAAAAAAATAAAGGCTTGAATAGTCTATATAAAAAAATGTTCTCGGCATAGTCCATAGTGGTACAAGATACCACATTTTACCACAAAGACTAGAGTATTACCTCAACACCACCACCACGATGATAGTCCATAGTTAAAGTCTCGGCTGTTCTCTTCCCCTCATCATAACAGCTCCTAACACCTGAAAAGGATAAGAAATTGATTTTCAGAAGTTGAAATGTGAGGCATAAAACAGAATTAAGGGCTTAATATCTAGGAGAGCACATATTAATTACCGATAGGATTAACATGCCCCCAGTATGACTCCTTTTGTGGATGCTCAAGTGGATCACCATAAACTTCACTTGTGCTAGTCAACAAAAACCTTGCACCAATTCGCTTTGCCAGACCCAACATATTCAAAGTTCCCATGACATTTGTCTTGTACTAAGTGTTAAGAAGTCCAAATTTGAGACAAAAGAAACACAACATTTATATGGATACTGAATGGACACAAGCTGCAAAAGTTGGCGACAACAGTTCCCCTCATATACGTGCATATAACTGAAGTCATATATACCGAGAAACAGAAGTAATTATTTCAAGAATCTACGGCAAATCATCCTCTACCAATTGATTCTAACTGTATTCAATTAAACCAGAGCAAACAGATGATCTTTATCTAAACGGATCTTTAGCCATATCCGCTTTAACTTTTTGGCTGGAGAACATATAGATGCTCCATTCTGGGTGATCGCATCAAACAGAACATTATCCTTCCTTACAGATCCCCAATTTTGCTCCATTTCATATCTGACACTAACCCGCCCGCCACCCACCCACCCACATATACCACCAAAAATTACAAAAAGAGGAGGACGATGGGATCAGAACAAGTCGCTTTCAATGTAAGCAAAATCAACCGGTGAGATCCAGTCGTGAAGGATATAATTGTCTTGATTGGGTTATACTTGTAGTGCACGGGCGACGCGGGGCACGCGAGGTGGTAGATCCGGTCGACCTCGAGAAGAATTGGCTCCACTACATCGTGGCGGAGCAGCTCGAACCTGGGGTTCCGGAAGTGGTGCGCGACGTTCTCCTTCCTGCCGGTGAAGAAGTTGTCGACCACGATCACGCTGTCCCCCTGCTCCAGGAGCCGGTCGACGAGGTGGCTGCCGACGAAGCCTGCCCCGCCTGTGACGACGACGCGGCGCGGCGGCGGGCGGAATCCGGCGGGGACACCGGAGAGGGCGGCGAAGGAGAAGAGCGGGCGGGCGTCGGGGAGGTGGTAGGACGGGGAGAGCGAGAGGTAGGGCCGGAGGAGGAAGAAGGTGGAGGCGATGAGCGCGCCGAGGAGGACGAAGAGGAGGCGCTGCTCGCGGAGGACGTACCCGATCCAGGAGCGCGGGCCGGGGCGCGCCGGCTTGGCGGCCTTGGGAGCCGGTGCGTGCGCCGACGATGGCGCGTGGGTGGGGGAAGACTTGTGCAGCTGCTTCATGGCGGGAGAGCGCGGCCAGGCGGAGGCGGGTGCGTGGCTGGTGACCTGGTATGGTGGTGGCTAGTGTGGGGGGTGGGCAGGGGGTGGAGAAGAAACGAGCGGAACAGTGCAAGGTTGCATTTTTCTTCGTTCCTTGCAAATTGGCCCTCCGCTGATTTGCTTTTTCGTTCATCAACTACAAAATCGTGTTAGCAAATACTCCTGCTCTGAGATTTTGCTTCATGAGAATCAGATATCAGACCAGTTCAAACAAAAAATGCTCAAAGGCATGAGTGAACAGCGACAACGCGACGTCATACCTTTTTTTAACGAGTCAGTGTAACGTAGGAGTATTAATCAGAGTTCTGTATTGTTGAGTGGGACAAATATCGCACAGCTAATTAGTATTCTGAATTACTCCTTCTATTCCAAATTTCCAAATTATATGACATTTTGGCTTTTCTTTCGCTATGCATTTAGATATATATATATTATATCTAGATACATGGTAAAATCAATGTATCTAAAAAAACCAAAACATTTTATATTTGGACAGGGAGGAAATAAGATATTTTGGCATTTTTTATAGATAGAATTTTAGATATAATGTATAGATGTATAATGAAAATTATGCATTTAAACTAAACGTATCTTAATTCCAGAAAGTTGGATAGGCTGGCCCTTATATAAGGACTATATAACCCCTAATTTCTATGAAATGCAAGATACTCGTTGAGCGATAATAAATTTATGTTCACTTGCATAACATAATTCCATATTTTATTCAAGTCAAGGAATGTTTTGACGCTATGTTCCTAGAAAAAAATGAAATACTTAGAATATTATATTTCAATTAATTCCTATATTATAAAAAAGGTCCAGATAGACTGAAAAAGGGTTGCATCTTGATTTTTTAATTTAAAAAATTACATTACAATTTGGAACGAAGGGTTGCCATGTTTTACAGGTTTTATAGGATAGATTAGTGATGTGACAAAAATCTAAATACCCCTCATTAATATGGTATATGCTTCATCATTAACTAAGGCACCATAGCTTGTTTGGCAATGGCGCCAATTTATTCAGTGAGGCAACACAAAATAAACGAAATAGATAAGAGATATTCATTTCGTTCTTTTTTACACGTCACATTACATTTATTGTGGAGATATGACCCCGGTACCCATAAGACAAGACATGGGCTGCACCATCAGAGGTGGCCCAGCCCATAAGATCAAGACGTGCACGACACTGATCGACGTGCACTGCAAAATATTGTATATTACCAAATATGATACTTTTCTTATAACCATACCCCTCCAGAGTATATAAGGAGAGGCAGGGGTCCCCTAATCGACATCTCCATAAATCTCATATTCAATACAATACACCAAACACACAGGACGTATGGTATTACGTCGATCAGACGGTCCGAACCTGTCTAAATATTTGTCTCTGCATCTTGTGTCACTATCCGGTTCCTATCACGAGCACCTCCACTGATCAATCTACCTTCGTGCAGGCCCGGCCCTGGAGGGGGGCGAGCGGGGCAGCCACTCTAGGCCCCCTGGGACCAAGGGGCCTCCGATACTAGTACATGTAGTGATGTAGGTAGCAATATACTTAGTACATAGTATGTATATGTATGTATTATTAGTTATTAGTATATATTTGTTGTAGCACCTAGGAAGCTAGCTACTATTCCCTCTGTCCCTAAACGTGTATTGCCACGATTTGCGTGCCAATAAGTTTAATTCAATTTATAAAAAATACGTGCAATATTTATATCTCTAAATAAATTTATTAAAAAAACTAGAGTCAAATATATATCCAATGATACTAATTATGTACTATAAATATTAATATTTTTTAATATACAATTAGTCAAAGTTGTTTCTTGGAAAACGAAAACGACAGACATTTATGAACGGAGGGAGTAGTTATTAGTTATAATTCATTGTCAATTGGCCATTTGGGCCCGACAAACGGCCCCTCAACGAGGAAGAAGACTGCAGGTATAAACTGAGAGCTTGTGCCTTTCTAATTGCATTAGTAATCGTTTCATTTCTCTCTTTAAAATTACAGCATCGTTTCTTTTCTTCCAATTGCAATTAATTTATTCATACCAAATTTCGACAGTGAGAAAATAAAGGGAAAACAAGTTGATGAATTGTTGCAGTCATAGAGAGTATCAAATGATAAATTCTTTAAAAGTCATATAAGCACATCAAGAAATCCATACGAATTAGATATAATTGCTATTAATGTAGATAATCAACCATGTAGAAGACATTGAAGAAAATTTTAAAGTAATTTAATATTATAATTTATTTGATATGAATATTGCATTTGATACTCTTTAACTGTTTATAGGTAATATTCCGTTTATACATGTGTTTAGTAATATTAATATATTATTTTGATGTTTATACTAAAGGGCCCTGAGATTTAGTTTTGCTCTAGGCCCTAAAAATCTCAGGACCGGCACTGCCTTCGTGGGATATCCCTTGGAGGATTGCCGAGCATCTTTTATCGAGGTGATCGAACCACTTGGTGCTCGGACTTCTCTACCGATCAACTGGTCGGACCGCTAGGTTCATGGACTTCGTCGCCGACCAGTTGATCAGACTGTTCGTCGGTCGCTTCTACTTAATGCTCACTTCGCCACCGACTAGTTGGCTGGACTATTCATCGCTAGTGCTTCATCGCCAGCTACACTAGGGACTCATCGATGCTCAGACATCACCAGCTGCACCCGGGACTCCTCGGTGCTCGAACATCGCTAGCTACGCGCGGGGACTCCTCGGTGCTCAGACATCGCCAGCTACGCTGGGGATTCCCTTGGTGGTCGGACATCGCCAGCTACGCAGGGGACTCCCTTGGTGGTCGAACATCACCAGCTACGCTGGGGGATCTTGCTACGTCTCATTGGTGTGCTATCAAACTGCTCCATTGAAAGTGCATTTGCCTCATATATATGGGTTTTGGTGTATTGATAACATCCAAATTATGGACTAATGTGATCTTAATGAGATATGTCGCAGCTATTAGTCCCATGAAAGAATCAAAGAGTTGATAAAGATAAATGGTATCCCTCGATTCTTGAAGTTGAAAAGGCGAACGAACTCAAAATGCTCTCTAAAGGTTTTAATTTTATTTTTGAGTTTAGGATCCGCCGCACTATAAAAAGGGATGTAAATTTAGTTGGTCTGAGGAAGATAGAGTGCCCAAGCATTAAAATAAAATCAAAAGAGAGACACTCTAGCACTCCACGAGCACATAGATTATTTTTCTATGACTATCGATGTCGAAAGCCTCGATGTAAGCTGAAACTCCCGACAGTCGGAAGTCATGACTCTTGCCGAAAGTTTTGACTCCTAGTCATTTAACCTGCGCGGTGACTGTGGACGTTGGAAGTCCCGACGTGAGTCGAAACTTCCGACAGTCGAAAGTCCCGACCCAAGCTGGGAGTCTCGACATCGGTGGTTTTGTTGGCCGACTGTCTGCGCTCGTCGAAACTCCCGACGTACGTCGGAAGTCCCGGCATCAGCGGTGCTGGCTAGTTGTTTAATTGCGCATGTCGGAAGTCCCGACGTACGTTAGAAGTTCCGACCGTCGGAAGTCTCGACGTACGTCGGAAGTTCCGACCATCGGAAGTCCTGACGTTTGCCGAGAGTTTCGACATTGACTTGCACGCGTGGACTTCTGACCCTATGTGAACAGTGTTTTCTATTAACGTCAGAAGTCCAGAGATCTACGTCGAAACTTCCGACGTAGATCTGAACGGTTAGATTTTCAATTGGAGTATAAATACCCCTCTCTTCACTTCTAACCGTTACGGACTCATTCATAGCTGACCCACTTCGTGCTCAACAGCTCCCAAGCAACTAAAGCACCCCTCTCCTTCCCCTTTGCTCTAATATTTGATTCCCTTAGAGTTTTGAGTGAAATGAGAGTGGATTAAGTGAGAGCATCACTTTGACAAGCTTAAACACTTGATTTCTTCATCAAGCTGATTGATTTTGCGTCTATTACTCTTGGGGCTTTGCCCCTAGCCGGCTAGGCATTACCCAAGAGCTTTCATCTTATGAAAGAGCCTTGGAAAGTTTGTATCACCCTTCGATTTCTTAGTAGAAAGCTCAAGTGACCTTTGTGGTCGCTTTAAGAGAGGCAAGGAGGTGGAAGAGACTCCGACCTTGGTGGTCACCTCAACAACGAGGACGTAGGAGCTCCTTTGTGGGGTTATCAAACCTTGGAATAAATTCTTATGTCCCGCGTGCTTGTTGTTGTTGTTGTTGTGATTGCTAGAGATTACTTGTATTTATTTGTCTCTTTCTCTCCCAAACTTCTATTTTAGGGTTTGGACTCGATCTATGGTTTGGAGGCATTACGGCGTCAAGGGAGTGACTCAATATCTTCACCAAACCACTAAGAAGTGAGGTTATAAGATTATTTATCCGCAAAGTTAAATTTAGCATAGCTTTTGTAGTTCACGTAGGCATCAGAACTGCTGACGTTTGCGCTGGAACTTCTGACAACGTCAGGAGTTCTGACCCAAACGCTGGGACTTCCGACATTGACTGATAGATTTGAACTTAGCATTTGCAGTAAATTTTTAGATACACCTATTCACCCTCCTCTAGGCATTGTTAGATCCTTTCAATTGGTATCAGAGCAAGGTCTTCTCTTTGCGCTTCACCGCGTGAGAAGAAACAATGTCGGAGTCCGACAAGATGCAAGCTATTGTCGTCGAAATGGCCAAGAAAATAGCTGAAGAGTTGATAAGTGCTCAAGCCAAGCTCTTTCAAAATGAAATGAAAGAGATGCAAGATGAGATGAGCAAGATGAAGGAAGAATTGAGCAAGAAGGTTGATGATGTAATAAGTGGCAAGAATGATACGAGTGACAAGAATAAAACAAACAAAGATGCCGCTAGTGATATTGGAGCCAGTGAGCATGCTCATGGAAAGGGAATATATTCAAACACGAGCTTTGACTATGGACAACTCATAAAAGGTTCAACACTACATACTCTATCCGTCAATATTGGCAAGCCACCTCACTTTGATGGAACAAGATACACCGATTGGTCTTACAAGATAAAGATGCATCTCATTGCCACAAGACTTTGGAAAGTTCTAGATGTTGGAGTGATGATTACTACCGATGAAGATAGAGAGATAACTCTAGAAGAAGTGCACAACCTCTATCAAAATGCACAAGCCATAGCATTGCTTGTGTCAAGCCTAGCTCCAGATGAGTTTAGAAAAAGTGAATGGAATGAAAAGTGCAAAATAAATTTGGGATTCAACAAGAGTGCAGCCCTTAAAGCAACTCAACAACATGAAGGTCAAGGTTTAAGTCAAGAAAAGAAGAAGAAAGTGAAGGATGATTCCTCAAGTGGAGAAGAAGATTCCAATGCGAAGGTTGCATTTGTGATTAGAAATCTTAGAAAGTTTATGAAGAAGAAAAGCAACTGCAAGACCTACGGTGATGAAAAGAGAAGGTACAAAAAGAGATTTTGCTATGGATATGGTTAAACCGGTCACTTCATAGCCGATTGTCCTAATAAGAAAAAGAAGCACAAGCACGATAAGGATAAAGACAAGAAGAACAAAGGCAAGAAAAGAGGTGAAGCACATCTTGGGGAAGAATGGGAGTCAAGTAATAGTGACTCAAGTGATGCTAAGAAGAAGAAGAAGGGAGCCACAAACATCGCCATCCACCACTCTTCTTCACCAACCATGATCTTTCCTGACTTAACTTCACCACCAAAACTCTTCCCCAACCTATCTTCACCACCGAAGCTCTTCTCCAACCTCATCGACAATGACTACTACACTCCAACTTGCCTCATGGCAAAAGGAGAGAAGGTACATAGTACACCCATTTTCTATAGTGATGAGAATGATAGTTGTGATGAGAACATAGAAGAAATTAAAGCAACTATGATAAAGAAATTTGGTAAAAAGGCCTTCACTAAAATAAAACGCTAATGAAGAAATTAGAGAAGAGGGATAGATGCTTAGAGATGCAAGGAGATATAATTACTCAAGAGAGAGTGAAAAACCTTGCACTTGAACCATCTATCGCTGAGGAAAAGATGAAGGTTGATAAGCTAACCGTAGAATTGTCTTTAGCCAATAACTCAATTGGGAAATTGACTAAAGAACATTCCTCGGTTAATGATCAAGTAGCTATCCTTAAGAATGAGAAGAGTATAGCTCAAGAAAGCCTCACAAGCTTGGAAGAAAAATATCAAAATCTTGAGTTAAACTATAGTACTCTTTGGGCTAGCACTTCAACTTCTCCTAAGGCAACCGAAGACTCTAATGTCTCCACTAGTGTTGGTTGTAAAAGATGCTATAAAATTGATGTGAATGCATATACAACTAACCTTGTTGAGTTAGAGAAGAAAGACAAGGAGATTCATAGGTTGAAGATGATATTGAAGAATAGGTGCAAGTGTCAAGAGCAATCTAATAAGACTATATACAAGTCATCAAGGCACCCATCAATCAAGGAAGGCATTGGCTACAATAGGTATAATGGAAAGACCAATGGAAGAAACATGATCAATGGTGTGCCTTGTGTGAAGTTCAACAAGGGCGTTGCTCTTGATGAGCTTATATGCAAGGCCAACAACAAGGTCTACATTCCAAAGATCCAACCTACAAGTACCAAGACAATCAAGACAAAGCAATCTGATGTCCCCAAGCCACAAGCATCACTTCCATGGTGCTATGCTAGTGACTATATGTGTTGTTGGGGCAAGGATGACAAGTGTTGGTGTTTCGGACCGGGGGGTCCTCAACCACCGGTAAATGTGAATTGTGTGCCCCTAATCCCGGATGGTGATGCAAAGAGACACAAGGTTTATACTGGTTCAGGCAATCGATGCCCTACGTCCAGTCTGAGAGATCAATCTTGTATTCCTTGTACCAAAGTGCTTGTAGTAGGGGGTTATAAGTTAGGTGAGAGAGGGAGCTAGTCCCAGGTCTCGGCAAGGTGTTGTGTGGGCTGCTTGAGACGTTACTCTTAGGCGGCTAGGAAGTGTGTGTGTTACAGGGTGTTATTCTTCGTCCGTCGTCTAGAAGTAGCCCAAGTCCTTTCCTTTTATAGTTTGAAGGGAGGACAAGGGTAGTACATGAGCTAACTATATGGCATCGTGCAAATAGGGGCGGTGTGTCTAAGCCCTGTGGCCTGTTCCTGTGGCAGCGTAGTCGTCGGAGTGGTCTGTCCTTGTAGCACTAGGGCGGCGTGCTGGTCACATCCATTCCTATGCATCATGGGAGCTCCTGGGTTGCCTTGGAGTGGGTGCGACGATCAGCATGCGAGTCTCTATGGACTAACTGTGCGCGAGGCTGAGGCTCGGTCGGTGCCGAGGCCGCACCGCAGTGGGGGGTCTTGGCAGACACGAATCCCGAGATAGCCGAGACCTTGGTGCATGGTGCTAAGGCCCTGAGAGAGCGGTTGATCTGGTGCGTTGGCTCAGAGGCGATGATGACCCGGGCCAGGCTATCCGTGTAGTGTTGTTTTTGAGGCGGGGATTATGGGGCACAGTGTAGTGCGGGCGCTGATCATGGGCACAGCGTCAGAATATAGTGACCGGTAATCCCCGCCGTGCCTTGTCTCAGCCGATATGGTGCCGATGCGACCTCATGTCCCGTTGGCCATTCCATGGTGTCGAGCCATTGTCCGACTGAGATTGTGGGAGTGGTTGACGTATTAATGGGACATGACGTGCTGTTGGGAAGACCGGTCGAGGCGGGGGTGACGGGCCATGGATAAGCTGGCCTCACGCGATATAGAAAATGAGGCCTCACGCGAGACAGAGATCGGACTCCTTGCCGAGGCCTTCCGTGAGAGGCCTCGCACGAGGCGGAGATTGCACTCCTTGCCGAGGCCTTCTGTGAAGAGCCTCGCACGAGGTGGAGATTGTGTCAGGACGCCAAGACCTCCTGTGCGAGGCTCGAGGCGAGGCGGAGAGCCTAGTGGGCTCGGACGTGGTTGGTGAGGAGCCCATGGCTTACCTTCTAGCTTTGTTTTTGATGGGACTTAAGTGACCCTTTTGATGTTCGCTTGGGGTACCCCATTCTACGGTACCCGACAGTAGCCCCTTAGCCTTCGGGGGAGTGCGTGCACTCTCCCTAAGGGTTTGCCGAGGCTTGGTTTATAGCCGCTCCCGTAGGAATTGGGTTTTGTTTCTTGAGGTTTTGGTGGGTGCACGCGAGCGCACCCACCGGGTGTAGCCCCCGAGGCCCTGGAGGAGTGGAGTTACTCCTCCAGGGGCTTTTTTTGTTTTCGCGTTTGAGTGAGGAGTTTTTATCGTATTTGTTGAGCCCACAAGTGCAAGTTCGGGTCGTGGGGTCTCGGTGAGGTTGCAGGAAAAGCCCTCTAGCCTCCGCACGGAGCGAGAGGTCCATCAGGGGTCCCCCTGGCTTTTGGTATGACCCTCACGCTTCCTTTTTGCTTGGAAGGATGGGTGGAATGTGCTAGGCTACCCTCGATGGGCACGAGCGTGGGCACTTCCGGTGAGCTGTTATCGGGTGAGTCCGAGTGGAGGCCCATGCCCCATTCGCTAGGGGACGGCTAGTGGTCTAGAGACACACTCCAAGAGTACCAGAGGGTTTCTCTAGTGGGTGCCGAGGCCGTTCGCTGGGCCTCGGTGGCTCGGTGCCTCCCTATGGTGGGATCCCATTCGGAGACTTCCCTGCCAGTCTCGGACACGACCTAGGACGTCTCGAGTGATTGTTCGCTCAGGCCTCGACCATTCGTAGGCTCGCCCTAAAGTCATCCCTGACTCTGTTGCCCTGGGGTGGCTATCGAAACCTCTGGGGGCCTAGCCTTCGAACCCCTAGACCATAATGGGCTCGGTGCCCTTTATCGTATTTGTAACGAAACTTCTAGCGTGGACTTAGACAGTTTGTCTCCGTCTTGGGTGTAGGAGGAGCCCCCGAGCCTCCGCCTAGAGCAAGAGGGCGGTCAGGGGTCCCCTGGCTTTTTTATTCGACCCTCACATATCCTTTTCATTCGGACAGAGGGTTTATTTGCTAAGCCCATTTAGGGTGCGAGCCGGAGCCGCTGGGTCTCGGCAAGGTTGCAGGGAGAGCCCCTAGCCTCTGCATGGAGCGAGAGGGCCGTCGGGAGCTCCCCTGGCTTTTTATACGTCCCTCGCGCATGAAGGTTTGTTTGCCGAGGCCCCTTTGGGTGCGAGCCTAGGTTGCGGGGTCTCGGCATATCTACAGGAAGAGCCCCCTAGCCTCTACACGGGGCGAGAGGGCCGTCAGGAGCTCCCCTGTCTTTTTGTACGACCCTCACGCTTCCTTTTCGCTCAGAAGGAGGATTTGTTTTGCTAAGCCCCTTCGAGTGCGAGCTAGGGTCGCTGGGTCTTGGCAAGGTTGCAGGAAGAGCCCCTTAGCCTCTGCATAGAGCGAAAAGGCCGTTCAGGGGTTCCCCTGACTTTTTGTACGACCCTCACGCTTCCTTTTCACTCGGAAGGAGGGGTGGAATGTGCCTCGCTACCCTCGGTGGGTACAAGCGGTGGCACTTCCGGTGAGCTATTATCAGGTAGTCTGAGTGGAGGCCCGAACCCCAGTTCACTAAGGGTCGGCTAGCGGTCCTGGAGATGCACTCCAAGAGTACCTGGAGGGTTTCTCTAGTGGGTGCCAAGGCTGTTCGCTGGGCCTCGGTGGCTCGGTGCCTCCCTACAGTGGGATCCCATTCAGAGACTTCCCTACCGGTCTCGGACATGACTTAGGGCGTCCTAAGCATTTCGCTTGCTTAGGCCTCAGCCCCGTATAGGCTCGCCTATGGTCATCCCTGACTTGGTTGTCCTGGGGCGGCTGTCGAAAACCCCTTAGGGGCCCAGCCTTCGAACCCCTAGACCGTAATAGGCTCAGGGCCTGGTTCCTTCATCTGAAAGGAATAGGCCAGGGGGAATACCTTCCCCATTGGCTCGGCAACGGGTGGTGTGCCTTTTGAGGTGGTTTCCTGGGAGGGCGAAACGACGCCTGCTGCTGTAGTGGCCGAGCGTGACGTGGTGGATGGGACATAACTATTCCCGCAATTAATGAGAAAGAAGTGGGCGCGTGGGCGGCAAAATTGGCTCGTGGTTAACCGCGCCGGATTAGGGGGAAACTTCCCCGATTTCATCATCCGTCCATTTCACCTTCCCCCTACATAAGTACTCGAAGAGTCTTGCCCCTCCTCACCTTACCTTGCCTGCATTAGCTCTACCTCCATCGAGCCGTCGCTAGAGCAGCGGGTGCCGGGAAGAAGAAGGGAGAAGAGCGAGCCTAGGGAGAAAGCGAGAAAAAGCGAGAGCATGGGAGAGAGAGAAAAACTCACCGCCACATCCGATCCCTCCATCGCACTCATGGCCGGTGACATTGTCATTGTCGAGGCGGACCCCTAGGATCCTTCTGATGTTACCATGGAGACACTCCAGTCGCTCGTCGACGGTGGACTCCTTCGCCCGATGATGGACCCCACCAGGCCGGAGTGGATTGCTTCATACGATGAGCTAGAGCCGAGGCCTCATGACGGCTACGTCGTGAGCTTCATCTCCTTTCACGAGCATGGCCTCGACGTCCTGGCAGATCGGTTCATGCGAGCGCTCCGCACTACTACGGCGTGGAGCTCCACAACTTCAATCCCAACTCCATCGCTCAGGCAGCTATCTTTGTTGCTGTCTGTGAGGGGTACTTAGGGATTGCTCTCCATTGGGAGTTGTGGCTCCATCTATTCTGGGCGGGGCACACCACCAAGCCAATGGGCATGTCGGGTACGAGGAAGGCGACGAGGGCCGGTGGCTGCACTCTCCAAGTGCGCCAGGACCGCCAGCACCTCTACATCCCGGCCCAGCTCACGTCCTCCAACCGCCGGTGGTACACGAGCTGGTTCTACCTTCGTAACAACGACGGAGGACTTCCCCCCTACACTGGGCGGATTGTGGGGAGCTGCCTGGAGAGATGAAAGTACGGCGGCCCAAAGGATGACCAGCCCAAGTTGTAGCTGCTTCTGGAGGGGCTAGAGAGGCTATGGGGCCGTGGCCTTACCGTGGCTATGGTCGTGGCTACCTTCCACCGCTAAAGGGTGCTGCCACTGATGGCTCGGCGGCGGCGGCTGTTTGAGATGAAGCCGGGTGAGCCCATTGAGGGCATCCGGATATCCTCCTCCACCCTTTTCGATGAGGAAATTGTTCATCGGGTTGGGGAGACGATAGAGGCAAAGCTGAGGGGCGGCAACCTAACCCCCATCATGATGCGACCATCGCGGGGGTTCCTCTCACTGGTAAGTCGTGTGCCGCCGTAGCCCCCAAGCCTCCTCTATTTCTCCTACCTTCTCATGCGTGTTCGCCATTCCTGTAGGGGATGAGGGACGTGCACGCCTCTCTGCCGCTCATCCCCGAGGATGTGAGGTGGTGGGCAATCAACCGGGCGCACGTCGATGCGCAGAAAAAGAGGAAGGATGCCGAAGCAGTGAAGCGCACGAAGAAGATCCTCGCACGTGAGGAGCTAGACAAGTGCCGCCGTCAACAAAGGAAGGACGATCTTCCGTTGGAGGAATCCCCATCGTCGTTGCTGTCGATGGAGGCCTCAGACAGGGATGACAAGGGCGAGGTGGGGAGAGGTCCCCTAGACCATCTCCCTGACGTAGTGGAGGTGGTGCCCGGGGCATTGGCAAGCAGCCCGGCACTCCCGGGAGGAGGAGGAGAAGCGGACCCGGGGTCGACGATTGCCCGCTTCGGGGCCAAGGCCGACACACCTAGGGCGCGGGCGTTGGGCAAACACGCCGTTAGCCTAGTGGGCTCGACGGCGATGGTGGAACAAGTGGCGGCGGAGGCGACGCAACCGCCCCCGTAGAGGACCGACGGGGCACCGGGGTCCTTTGAGGACCGGCCAGCGCCGATGGACATGGAGGTGATGCCTCTGCCACTGCCACCGCCTTTGCAGACAAGGGTCGCTGTGGCGAAGCGGTTGCTGCCCCGTTCGAGGTAGGTGTATCTTTGGTGGGGTCGCAGCGCCTTCCGTTCGCTCTTTGGTCCCATGCTGACCCTGTAGGTGATTTTTCCTTAGTCGGAAGCGGCCTATGGACGAGCTTCCCTTGGCACCCCTTAAGGCGCTCAAGGTGAGCCCTGGCTCCTCCGCCCACTGGGTGGCAGAGGCACAAGCCGCTATACAACGTGGCGCAGCATCGGTGAGGGCCGACCCGAAGGAGCCGGCCACCCAAGAAGGGCTACCGAGGCGACCCCGACACAGACGGGGGAGGGAGTGCTTCCGACCCGCGAGGGCGAGGCTCACGAGTTGGATGGGGCTAGTGTGCCCTTGGTTGCCGAGGCCCCCGGGGTCTCCGAGGCTAAGGCGACGAAGGCCGGGGCGCCTAAGACCGCTGAGACCGCAGCGGCAGGGGTCGGTGTTTCTGCAACCACCAAGGCCACGATGGTGGAGCCTGGAGCCCCCAAGACCGTCGAGGCCATGACTATGGAGGCTGGAGCCCCCGAGATCGTTGAGGCCAATGTGATGGCGGCAAGGCCATCTGCCCAGGAGGCGGAGATGAAGGCGGCGGAGGCCTTGGTGGCGCCCTTGGTTTAGGGCCCACCGTTGTTACGAGAGAGCACCCGGGAAGCGGAGGTCTATCCGATCTCCTCCGACAATACTTCCCAGGTGTGGGGGGTGGTTGACACCAAGGAGACCGGCGCCGTGGAATAGCCGGCTCTAACCTTGGGCGAGAGAAGCTCAGCCCTCGTGCGGGTGCGACTCGAGCCCCACGGGTGGGAGCACCCGCGCGTACTGTGGCGGAGCCGGGACGACCCTAAGGGGGAGCCCCTGTTCGCTCTCGAGGATGTGGCCGAGGGTGGGTGCTAGGACACCTTCGAGCAATACCGCCAGCTGGCGGAGCGGTCGCTTCAGACGGCGCTATCCGTGGTGGCTGACAAACTGCCAGGAGTCGCCCAGGTTCGCGTTTTCTTTTCTCGTGCTACGTTGTCTTTTTCTAAGTTTTGTTGCAATCAATGACCCCTATTCTGCTTCCCCAGGAGCTCGAGACCCAGTCCCTTGGGAAGTTGGTCTTTCTCCGGTGGGAGAGGGACATCAAGGACTAGCTCCAGCGGTAGAAGGGCCTACTTGCGGGAGCCAATGAGCTTTTGGTGGCACGGAGCGTGGAGGTGGAGGACCTTCGGCTTCATTGTGCCGACGTGAGGGTTCAGGTGGTCATGGCCTAGGGACAGGTCGCCCCTCTGACGGCGCGGGTCAAGGAGTTGGAGGAAGAGCTTACCCGCGTCGTCGGTGATCGGGATGCCTTCAGGTCCCAGGCTGAAGAAGCAACGGCCTTAGGCAAGGCCCTCGCTGGGCAGCTGGGGGCGGAGGAGAGTATGCACCAGCTGACGAAAGGCACCTTGGACAAGGCCCTTACGGCGATTGAGGCCTCCCGGACTGAGGCTGTGGTCTGGAGGGGAAAGGCCAAGGGTGAGTACTGTCCCCCTCATTTTCTTCATTTTTCTTGTGTTTTGCCTCCTAACTCCCTAATGTGATGCAGAGCTAGGGAGAGAGGTCTCCAGAGCTGCTGAGGCTTCTTGGATCGAGGCCCAATGCCTGAAGGAAAGGGCCGAGGCCTCCATGGACAAGGCCCAACGCTGGGGAGAGAAGGCCGAGGCCTCTCGGGTCGAGGCCTGTCGATGGGAGCAGAAGGCCAGGGGTGAGTTCCGTAGGCTTCCATCCCTTTTTTGGCTCACTTTTTCTTTGCACTCGACCTCACTCCATTTCCTTGGGCGTAGAGTTGGAGGCGGAGGTCACCCGGGTGGCTGAGGCTTCCAGCGCGGTGCAAACGGTGCTTGAGACCGAGATTGGGGAGCACGAGATGCTAAAATGTGCCGCCCTTTCCGCTTGCGAGGCCTTCAAAATCGAAGGGGTTCAGTCAGGCAGCTCCCTTGGGAGCCACTTGGTTACGCTGAGTAGCCAGATGCGCGAGCGGCTCCGAGAAGCACTGCACATGGGTGTCAAGTGGGCGTTGGCCGTCATCTCCTCTCACTATGTTGGCGTCGACCTCCCAGCCATCAGTGATGGCTATGTCTTGCCTGATGATGACGAGGAGGCCGATGCGGCGGTCACGAAGCTGATGGAGGCGACGGAAGGCCCTGGCATGGCGCTGGCAATGCTCTTCGAAGAGGAGGTGGTCCCTCCCCTACCGTCTGCCGATGCTGGAGGCCCTAAGGCTTGACCTAGGCCCATGGGGCCATGTAAAAATAGAGTAGAGTAGGAATTATCTTTGTATCGTAACGCTTGTGGCCATCGAGGCTTTTCTTTTTGAAGTATTTGTGTTTCTTAGTTGTTTTTCTCGTGTTTCCGAGCCTTTGCCCTCTGTTGCATCTGATCAGATTTCTTTTGCAAAATGCCTCTTTGGATCTTAAGCCGTCCCTTGGGCTAGAGGTAGTGAGGGAGTGCCGTAGCCTGAAGGCGTAGGCTGTCTCGCGACTCTACCGGCCTCTTGCTTAGGAAACAGACTTTGGTCTAAGGGATTTTTACAACCGATTCGTCAGAGCATGTTAGAGACTTGGCGTAGGAATTTTTTCAAAAAACGACTGAAGAATGGTACGTGGGACTTAGGGGGAGTCCCCCATCTAGCCCCCGAGGGAGGCTTGGTTCTGCCGAGGCAGAGCCAAGTCTCCCTTACCGTGTTATCGTATTGTCGAGACCCATGACGGGCTCGGGGGGGGGGGGCATTTCTCGAAAGATTAGACCAACTAAAGAACGCTTTTTAATTGTATTCCAAGAAACAATATATACAATGCTTGGAAATTTAAGGATAAAAGCGACGTAGCTGTTCTATGTTCCAAGCGTTGGTGAAGATTTTGCCCTTCTCGTTGGCCAGCTTGTAGGTCCTGGGTTTCAGTACTTGGGCGATGATGTACGGTCCTTCCCATGGTGGGGTCAGCTTGTGGCGGCCCTTGTTGCTCTGTGCTAGCCTCAACACCAGGTCGCCTACCTTCAAGTCTTGGCCTCGGACGCGCCAGGCCTGATAGCGCCATAGGGTCTGCTAGTATTTAGCCGAGTGTAGTAGCGCGACGTCTCGGGCTTCCTCCAGTTAATCGAGGGCATCCTCTCGGGTAGTGCGGTTACTTTGTTTGTTATAGGCTTGTAGCCTTGGGGAACCATATTCCAAGTCAGTGGGGAGGATGGCCTCGGCCCCATAGACCAGGAAGAAAGGCATGAACCCCGTGGCTCAGCTTGGAGTGTTCCTCAGGCTCTAGATGACCGATGGGAGTTTGGCGAGCCATTTCTTGCCAAACTTTTTCAACCGGTTGTGAATTCTTGGCTTGAGGCCTTGTAGGATCATGCCGTTGGCACGCTCTACTTGGTCGTTGGTCCTTGGGTGTCCTACGGCTGACCAGGCCACACGGATGTGGTGGTCGTTGCAAAACGTTAGGAACTTTTTGCCGGTGAACTATGTCCCGTTGTCGGTGATGATGGTGTTGGGAACCCCAAACCTAAGCCTGGGCGTTCGGGTTACCTGATTTTTTCAGGTCGGGTAATTCGGGTAATTCAAAATTCGGGTAATAAAAATTGCTACCCGATATTACCCCCGAAAAAACACTACCCGCAAATTCGGGTACCCGATAATTCGGGTTCGGGTTCGGGTATTACCCGATTTACCCAAATTTACAGAAAACAACAAACTACACTAAATTTCAGTAGCGATCTATACATAATTTCAGCAGCAATTTGTATAGAATTTCAATAGCAATTTATAGAGAATAATATATTACCGTCACTCATTCAAATAGAGAGAATTATATTCTAATAAAGTGATAAGTTAAATGGTTCAGCTAACAACACATGATGAATACAAAGACAAAACAAATCTTTGGGTAGTTCGGGTAGTTTGGGTACCGGGGGATATTACCCGAATTACCCAAACTAATTTTGGGTAATCAAAATCGCTATCCGAATTTGGGATCGGATACCTCGGGTTCGGGTAATTCGGGTCCGGGTTCGGGTAATTCGGGTACGGGTAATGGATATTGGGTATTTTGCCCAGGCTTACCCAAACCTGTGGATAATGTCAGTGAAGAACAGCACTGCCTGCTCGGATTTGATTCGATTGATCGGACGAGCCTCGATCCATTTAGAGAACTTGTGGATTGATACCAGTAGATGGGTGTAGCCTCTGGGGGCCTTTTGCAGAGGCTCGACCATGTCGACCCCCATATGGCAAACGACCATGTGATGGGGATGGTTTGGAGGGCCATGGCCGAGAGATGTGTTTGTCGAGCATAGTACTGACATCCTTCGTAGGAGCGTACTAGCTTGGTGGCGTCGGCGACCGCCGTCGGCCACTAAAACCCTTGGCGGAAAGCATTTCCTATGAGCGTCCGAGGCGCCGCATGGTGCCCGCAGGAGCCTGCGTGCAAGTCCCAAAGCAGGGCTCGGCCCGCCTCGGTAGTGATACATCGTTGGAGGACACCTGAGGGACTTCACCTGTACAATTTGTCATTGTAGAGGACATAAGTCTTGGCTCAGCGCGCAAGCCGTCGTGCTTCGGTCCTATCGCCAGGAAGCTCCCCCCAATCAAGCCAATCGAGGAACGGGATTCGCCAATCCGTGTCCTGGTTAGTCTATGGAGGCTCGGTGTTGACTTCCATGACCTCAGACTTGGTCGAGGGGGTCTCGGGAGTAGAGGGGGCATCGAGCTTCACCGTGGTTTCCACAGGTGGGCCCTCCTCTGTTACCAAGGTGTAGTCAATGGAAGGTTTGTGGAGGTCTCTGGCAAAGATGTTCGGGGGGGGGCCGGGGCCCATGCCGAGGCCATCTTTGCCAGCTCATCGGCGGCCTCGTTGTACTTCCACGTGACGTGGCTTAGTTTGAGACCATCGAACTTGTCTTCTAGGCAACGTACCAACTTGTAGTAAGCCTCCATTTTGGGGTCGAGGCAATTTGACTCCTTCATCACTTGATCGACGATAAGCTACGAGTCACCCTGGACGTCAAGACGCCGCGATGGCGACTTGTAAGCCGTTGATGAGGGCCTTGTACTCGGCCACGTTGTTGGAGGTGGCGAAGTGGAGCTGCACCATGTAGCGCATGTGTACTTTGAGGGGCGAGATGAAGAGCAGACCCACGCCTACCCCGGTCTTCATCAGGGATCCGTCGAAGTACATGGTCCAGCACTCCATCTAAATTTGAGCAGGTGGTAGTTGGGTGTCTGTCCACTCAGCCACGAAATCAGCCAAGACCTGAGACTTGATCGCTTTTCGAGGCGCAAAAGTCAAGGTTTCCCTCATAAGCTCGACGGCCTACTTGGCTATCCTACCTGAGGCCTCTCGGTTATAAACTATCTCCCCCAGGGGGAAAGATGATACCACAGTCACTGGGTGAGACTCGAAGTAGTGACATAGTTTGCGTCGGGCCAGGACTATGGCGTAGACCAGCTTCTGGATGTGGGGGTAGCATGCTTTGGTCTCAGAGAGCACCTCGCTGATGAAATAAACAGGTCATTGGGTGGGTAGAGCATGCCCCTCTTCCTGCCTCTCTACTACTATGGTAGCGCTGACCACTTGGGTCATTGCAGCGACGTAGAGTAAGAGGGCCTCGTCCCTGGTCAGGGGTACCAGGACGGGAGGATTCATGAGCAGCACTTTGAGTCTGTTGAGGGCTTCTTCGGCCTCAGGGGTCCAAGAAAAACGCTCAGATTTTCTCAAGAGTCGGTACAGAGGCAGACCTTTTTCGCCGAGGCGCGAGATGAAGCGGCTCAGGGCCACAAGGCATCCCATGACCCTCTAAACTCCCTTGAGGTCTCTGATTGGTCCCATGCTGGTTATGGCCGAGACCTTCTCTGGGTTGGCTTTGATGCCGCGTTCCGAGACTATGAATCCCAAGAGCATGCCTCGGGGGACCCCGAATACACATTTCTCGGGATTGAGCTTGATGCCCTTCTCTCTAAGGCATCTAAAGGCTATCCTCAAGTCGTCGATGAGGTTCCTAGCCTTTCTAGTCTTGACCATGATGTCATCCACATAGGCCTCGACGGTCCGCCCAATGTGGTCGCCAAAGACCTAGGTCATGCACCGCTGGTACGTGGCCTCTGTGTTTCTGAGGCCAAAAGGCATAGTCACGTAGCAGTACATGCCGAATGGTGTGATAAAAGAAGTTGTAAGCTGGTCGGACTCCTTCATCTTGATTTGATGGTAACCAGAATACGCATCAAGGGGACTTTTGGACAGGCTTTGTTCAAACTGGTGTAGTCTACACACATCCTCCATTTCCCATTTTTCTTCTTAACTAACATGGGGTTAGCCAACCACTCTGGGTGGGACACTTCCTTGATGAACCCAGCCGCCAAGAGTTTCTGCACCTCCTCACTGATGGCCCTATGCTTTTCCTCATCGAAGCGGCGCAGGCGTTGCTTCACCAGTCTAGAGCCGGCCTAGATGTCCAAGGCATGCTCGGTGACCTCCCTCGGTATGCCCGGCATGTCCAAGGGACTCCATGCGAATATGTCGGCATTCGCACGGAGGAAGTCGATGAGCATAGCTTCCTATTTGATGTCGAGGGTGGCGCTGATCCTCAGCGCCCGGTCGTCGGGGCAGGTGGGGTTGACCGGGACGAGCTTGATGGCCTCCGTGGGCTCGAACATCCCTGCGCAGTGCTTAGAGTCAGGTGCCTCGCCACTGAATTGGTCGAGGTTGGCGATGAGGGTCTCGGCCTCGGCGTACTCGATGCACTCGATGTCACAGTCGTATGCATGTTCGTACATGGACTCAATCATGATGATACCGCTGGGGCCTAGCATCTTGAGCTTGAGGTAGGTATAATTGGGAACTGCCATGAACTTGGCGTAGCACGGCGGCCCCAAGATGGCATGGTAGGTTCCTCCGAATCCGACCACCTCAAAGGTAAGGACTTCCTTGCAGTAGTTGGAGGGGGTGCCAAAGCAGACAGGAAGGTCGATGCACCTAAGGGGTCACGTGTGTTTCCCTGGCACGATGCTGTGGAAGGGTGCGACGTCACCTCGAAGCCTCGATCGGTCGATCTCCAAGAGCTCCAGGGTGTTGGCATATAGGATATTGAGGCCGCTGCCTCCGTCCATCAACACCTTGGAGAGTTGGGTGTTGCTGATGATGGGGTCGACAATAAGTGGGTACTGCCCGAGATTCGGAACATGGTCAGGGTGGTCGTCTCGATCAAAGGTGATCACCTCTCGAGACCAGTCGAGGTACTGGGGAGTGGCCACCTTGACCGAGAAGACCTCTTGGCGTTCCCTCTTTTGCTGCCGTGCCATAAGGCACGTCGAGGGTTCGCCGAAGATCTTGAAGACGTTGTGTACCTCGGGGAACCCATCGTCCTTGTCATCGTCCTGGTCGCCAGCGCCCTTCTACTTGGCGTCGTCGTCGGGGAGCCCGAGCCAGGTGTAGTAATGTCGTAGCATGGAGCAATCCTCGAGGGCGTGCTTGACCGGGCCCTAGTGGTAAGAGCAGGGTTTCTTAAGCATGTCGTCGAAAGGCCTAGGGCCTTTGAGGCCTCGAGGATTCTTGCATTCTACGGCCGCGACCAGATTAGCCTCCAGGACCTCCTGCTTCCCTAGGCGCCCCTTTTTCTTTCTCTTGGGGAGGCGAAAGGCTGAGGCCTCGGGTGCCTCGTCCCTCCACTTACCCTTGGTGTCGCTGTCGGGGAAGATGGCTCCAACAGCCTCCTCACCTGAGGCGAAGTTGGTGGCGATGTCGAGGAGCGCAACAACTGAGCGTGGCATGTTCCGACCTAACTCTCGAACCAAGTCTCGGTAGGTGGTGCCGGAGAGGAAAGCCTAGATGATCTCCGAGTCACCAACGCTAGGCAACTCGATGCACTATTTGGAGAAGTGCCGGATGAAGTCTCGAAGAGACTCGTTCGGTTTCTGGCGATAGCTCTTAAGATCCCAGGAGTTCCTAGGGCACATGTATGTGCCTTGGAAGTTCCTGATGAAGATCTTAACCAAGTCACGCTAGTCGTGGATTTGTGAGGGAGGAAGGTGCTCGAGCCAGGCTCGCGCCGAGTCTGACAAGAGCAAGGTGAGGTTGCGGATGATGAGCAGGTCATCGTTGGCACCACCTAGCTAGTAGGCCAGGCAGTAATCGGCAAGCCAGAGTTCGGGGTTGGTCTCGCCGCTATACTTTACGAGATTGGCTGGTTGCCAAAACTGGGCTAGGAAAAGAGCAGCGTGGATGGCCCTACTGAAGACCCGAGGGCCTGGCGGTTTAGGAGAAGGACTATGGTCCTCCTCGCTGTCATAGCGGCTGCCTCAGTGTGGGTGGTAACCCCGAGCGGGCCCCACATTGTCGTGGCGTCGTCGCCTGCTGACCACCTCATGGTCTCCCTGCACCTTCTCATCGATTGTCGAGGCAGTCAAGGAGCACGGGGAGCCTATGGGCTATCAGTGCTCGAGCGGGCTCGGGACGAGCCGAGGCTTCCCTATCCTGTCGAGGCGGTGCCGCGGGTAGGTTTGAGGCACCCCCATGCCGTCGGGAGGCGAAACTCTCGGCCTGCTGAACTGCGGCGGCCTCTAAGAGGTCTCGGAGCTCACCGCGGACCCTTTGCCCCTCCGTGGGGGAAGGCTCGGGCATCGCGCAGACCAGCATTGCCGCAGCCGTGACGTTCTGGCTAGCGCGATTGAAGATTGGGGGTTGCTCACTCCCCTTGTTGTCGTGGATGCGGTGATGTACATCGTGGGCCCTCTATCAGGCCCCCCCCCCCGCCTTCATCACGACCTCGCTGCTCCTATTCGAGAGAGTCCCGAAGCTACTACAGAAGAAGTCGGTCTTGTTCGACCTTGGCCTGGAGCTCACGGAGTTGTTCCAGGTATGGGCGTTGAGGTCATGCAAGAGTGGGGTTCTCATTCCATGCTGCCAGCATGACAATGCGCGGAGGTGTGGCGGCGCCTGTACCCAGGCGAAGCGGGGAACAGCTACCTGCCCCCTCGTCCTCCTCGCCCGCCCTTGGCATCCCGAGCTCAATGTGAAAACACTCGTGAGTGGGGTCGTAGGTGCCCTCATCATCGGAGTTAGAGTAGCCGAAGCAGTAGTCGCTTGCGGCTAAGAAATGACACGTAGCTCCAGGGTCATGGAGTCCAGAGAAATCCACTCCGGGCCATGCCTCGTCTTGCTCCGAGGAGTCGGCATGGGTGTCCAGGTCGAGAGCGAAGCGCTGGTGGCATCCCACAGTATCCTCGTGAGTGGCAGTGTAAGCGTAGGCATAAGAGGCGGCGGCATTTCTCAACCCAAAGGGGTATGGGGATGGTGCCGCCGCCGGGATCTACTCCGCCAAAGTTGGGTTCTCAGGGAGTGGTGGAGCAGAGCTTGATGACTGAGCATTGCCGCATGCGACCGATGTTTAGCGGGAGCGGCATGTCGCCCAACTAGAGACCTTGCGCCAATAGCTGGTCATAGGATATTAGCGGGAGCAGCATGTCGCCCTAGATTCACGTAGCATCGGGGTGATCTTGCTTGCGTCGTGCCTGGCGAGCACGGCGAGAGCGGCTGCCCGGGCGCCGCCTGCGCCTAGGCTACCGGTGCGTGACTTCATCATTAGTTGGTGGGGCTCGAGGAGTGAGGAGTACCATGTCATACTCATGCCCTAGAGACATGAACTCTAGGCTCCCAAACCAAACCACTGTGCCAAGACACAACGGTCGTACGGGGTCTGCCATCTGGAACTTGCTGGGATGACGAAACTGACACACAGAGGCCCCTACCTAGCGCCCCAACTATTGGTGTTTTGGACCAGGGGGTCCTCAACCGCCGGTAAATGTGAACTACGTGCCCCTAATCCCAGATGGTGATGCAAAGAGACACAAGGTTTATACTGGTTCAAGCAATCGATGCCCTACGTCCAGTCTGAGAGATCGATCTTGTATTCCTTGTACCGAAGTGCTTGTAGTAGGGGGTTACAAGCTAGGTGAGAGAGGGAGCTAGTCCCAGGTCTCGGCGAGGTGTCGTGTGGGCTACTTGAGACGTTGCTCTTAGGCGGCTGGGAAGTGTGTGTGTTACAGGGTGTTATTCTTCGTCCATCGTCTAGAAGTAGCCCAAGTCCTTTCCTTTTATAGTTTGAAGGGAGGACAAGGGTAGTACATGAGCTAACTATATGGCGTCGTGCAAACAGGGGCGGCATGTCCGAGCCCTATGGCCTGTTCCTGTGGCGGCGTAGTCGTCGGAGTGGTCCATCTTTGGAGCACTAGGGCGGCGTGCTGGTCACATCCGATCATGTGCATCATGGGAGCTCCTAGGCTGCCTCGAAGTGGGTGCGGCGATCAACATGCGAGTCGCTGTGGACTGACTGTGCGTGAGGCCAAGACTCGGTCGGTGCTGAGGCCGCACCGCAGTGGGGGGTCTCGGCGGACACGAATCCTAAGATAGTCGAGACCTTGGTGCATGGTGCTGAGGCCCTGAGAGAGCGGTTGATCTGATGCGCTGGCTTGGAGGCGGTGATGACCTGGGCCAAGCTGTCCATGTAGTGTTGTTTTCGAGGCAGGGATCGTGGGGCACAGTGTAGTGTGGGCGCTGATCATGGGCACAACATCAGAATACAGTGACTGGTAATCCCCGCCGTGCCCTATCTCAGTCGGTATGGTGCCGATGCGACCTCATGTCTCGTCGGCCATTCCGTGGTGTCGAGCCATTGTCCGGCTAAGATTGCGGGAGTGGTTGACGTATTAATGGGATATGACGTGCTATCGGGAAGACCGGCCAAGGTGGGGGTGACGGGCTATGGATAAGCTGGCCTCGCGCGATACGGAGAATGAGGCCTCGCACGAGACGGAGATTGGACTCCTTGCTGAGGCCTTCTGTGAGAGGCCTCGCGCGAGGCGGAGATTGCACTCCTTGCCGAGGCCTTCTGTGAAGAGCCTCGCGCGAGGCGGAGATTGTGTCAGGACGCCGAGACCTCCTGTGCGAGGCTCAAGGCGAGGCAGAGAGCCTAGTGGGCTCAGACGTGGCCGGTGAGGAGCCCACGGCTTACCTTCTAGCTTTGTTTTTTGATGGGACTTAAGTGACCCTTTTGATGTTCGCTCGGGGTACCCCGTTCTACGGTACCCAACAACAAGATTGTGGTTAAGTATGTTGGTGCCCAAAAGAGAAAGGAAATTATGAGGAGTGTTTGGGTGCCCAAGTTTTATGTGACTAACCCCCTAGGACCTAAATCTTTTTGGGTACCTAAAATAAAAGCTTAATTTGTCTTTGTAGGAATATTCCTCCGATGGAACAAGTTGGGTGTTGGATAGTGTATGCAAGGACATGTTCACATCATTTCAACCAAGTCATGATCAAAGTGGAAATATTGTGTTTGGTGACAATGAAAAAGGAGAAGTTCTCGGTTTGGGGAAAATTGCTATATCAAATGATAATTCTATTTCTAATGTTTTACTTGTGAATTCATTGAGATACAATTTATTGTCCGTTTCATAATTTTGTGAGATGGGTTACAATTGTCTCTTTATGGATAAGGGTGTGGAAGTCTATAGAAGGGAGGATTCCTCTATTGCATTTACGGGTCATTTAAAAGGGAAACTCTATCTAGTTGATTTTACATCAAATAGAGTAAATCCCTAGACTTATTTAATAGCAAAATCTAGCATGGGTTGTTTATGGCATCGCCGACTTGCCCATATTGGGATGAGGAACTTGGCCAAACTTCAAAAGGGCGAACACATCCTTGGACTAACAAATGTTTCTTTTGAGAAAGATAGGATTTGTAGCGCATGCCAAGCAGAAAAATAAGTTGGAGCTAAACATCCCGTCAAGAATGTTGTGACAACCGAAAGGCCATTAGAGTTGCTTCACATGGACATATTTGGACCCGTCGCTTACATAAGCATTGGTGGTAACAAATATGTTTTTGTAATTATTGATGATTATTCTCGTTTCACTTGAGTATTCTTTTTGCGTGAAAAGAGTGAAGTCCAAGGTATCTTCAAGAAGTTTGCAAGAAGAGCCTAAAATGAGTTTGATGTCAAAATCAAGAGAGTTAGAAGTGACAATGGGATAGAGTTTAAGAACACCAACATTGAAGAGTTTCTTGATGAAGAAGGAATCAAGCATGAGTTTTTGGTTCCATACACTCCACAATAAAATAGTGTTGTGGAGAGGAAGAACCGAACGCTCATAGAAGCCACAAGAGCAATGTTGGATGAATACAAGACTCCAACCAACTGTTGGGCAAAAGTGGTCAACATGGCATGCCATGCTATCAACCGCTTATATCTTCACAAAAAAGAGAAAAGACCGCCTACGAACTTCTAACCGGTAAAAAGCCTAAGGTGCACTACTTTAGAGTTTTTGGATCCAAGTGTTTCATACTTAACAAGAAATCCAAAAGCTCTAAGTTTGCACCAAAGTTTGATGAAGGTTTTATGCTTGGTTATGGTACTAACGAACATGGATATCTTATTTTCAATAAAACCACTGGTTTAATTGAAATCACGGTAGATGTGACTTTTGATGAAACCGACGGCTCTCAAAAAGACCAAGTCAATGTTGAGAATGTAGGTAATGAAGAAGCTCCACATGAAGCAATCAAGAAGCTTGCCATTGGTGAAGTAAAGCCCGTTGAAGACGAAGATGAAGACCATGTTGTGCATGATGATCTTGATCCAACCATTCATCATGTTTCATCCAATGAACATGGTTAAGCTTCCGCAACAAGAAATAATCAAGATGGTAGATCAAATGAAGCACAAGGTCATTCTCATGAAGATGGTGTCAACAATGAGCGAGCTCAACCACAACTCAATAATGAAGAAAGAAGTGAAGTCAACCCTCCACAAGCTCATGATTGTGATCTTCCAATCGATCATGACTATGATGCCGATGATGATAATGGCCCTATCCAAAGATCAACTCGAGTGCCACATCCTAGAGTGCATCAATTCATTCAACGGGATCATCCCGTTGATAATATATTGGGGAGCATTCGATGAGGGGTAACTACACATTCTCGTTTAGCAAGTTTTTGTGAATATTACTCGTTTGTTTCTCCTTTGGAACCCCATAGGGTGGAAGAGGCACTTGATGATCTGGATTGAATGATAGCCATGCAAGAGGAGTTGAATAACTTCACTCAAAATGAAGTCTGATCCTTGGTGGAAAGGCCCAAGCAAAATGTGATTGGAATCAAGTGGGTCTTCCATAATAAGCAAGATGAGCATGGCATGGTAACAAGGAACAAGGCAAGGTTGGTGGCTCAAGGATTCACTCAAATTGAAGGCTTGTATTTTGGGGAGACCTATGCACTGGTGGCTAGGCTAGAATCAATTCGTATTCTACTTGCCTATGTTGCTCATCATGACTTCAAGCTATATCAAATGGACGTGAAGAGTGCATTTCTCAACGGCCCCCTATCCGAGTTGGTGTATGTAGAGCAACCACCGGGTTTTAAAGACCCCAAGTATCCAAACCACGTCTACAAGCTCGATAAGGCGCTCTATGGGCTCAAACAAGTCCCTAGAGCTTGGTATGATTGTTTGAAGGATTTCCTACTCAAATAAGGTTTTGAGATAGGAAAGGCCGATGCTACTTTGTTTACTCATAAAGTCAATAATGATATCTTCGTTTGCCAAATATATGTCGATGACATAATATTTGGTAGTACTAATGTGGCTTTTTGTGAGGAATTTAGTAGGATTATGACAAATAGGTTCAAGATGTCCATGATGGGAGAGTTAAAGTTTTTCCTTGGATTTCAAATCAAGCAACTCAAGGATGGCACGTTCATAAGTCAAACCAAGTACACCAACAACATGTTGAATAAGTTTAACTTGGACAAAGCCAAGCCCATCAAGACACCCATGCCAACCAATGGACATCTTGATTTTGATCAAGGAGGAAAGGACGTCGATTAGAAGGTATATCGCTCCATGATTGGATCACTTCTTTACCTTTGTGCATCTAGGCTCGATATTATGCTTAGTGTATGCATGTGTGTAGGATTTCAAGCTAATCCAAAAGAATATCATTTGATGGCTGTTAAGAGAAATTTTTGTTATTTAGTGCACACTCCTAATCTTGGCTTGTGGTATCCTAAGGGCTCAACTTTTGAGTTACTTGGCTATTCCGATTCAGACTATGCCGGTTACAAAGTAACTCGAAAGAGTACTATCGGGACTTGCCAATTTATTAGTCAATCCTTGGTGTCTTAGAGCTCTAAGAAGCAAAATTTCGTTGCTTTGTCCACCGCTGAAGCCGAGTATGTGGCGGCCGACACTTGCTGTGCTCAACTACTTTGGATGAAGCAAACACTAAAGGACTTTGGATGTGAGATAACCAAGATTCCACTTTTGTGTGACAACGAGAGTGCCATTAAGTTGGCAAACAACCCTATAAACCACTCTCGAACAAAGCACATAGACATCCGGCATCATTTTTTGAGATACCATGAAGCCAAAGGAGATATCATCATTCATCATGTGAGCACCGAAAAACAATTAGCCGATATCTTCATAAAGCCCCTAGATGAGTCAAGATCTTGTGCTTTGAGGAGTGAACTAAATATCATTGATTCTCGTAATGTGGCTTGATCCCTTGCACACACATTTTATTTTATCTAGTTAGGAGAAAACAATTAAGAAAACATTGTGTGACACTTTCAAAATCTATTTTATAATTTTCATGAGTGACTATTTCTTTGTGTTGGTTGAATGAAATCTAGTCACTTGTGAAAATATTAGTGTCCATCATATTTTTGCCCCACATGGTAGAGTGAATGCAGGTTGAGGTGCTTTTCTGTTTCTCTGCGTCGGAAGTCTTGATGGCCGAAAGTCACGGCTCGCGTCGGGAATCCCGACCGCCGAAAGTCCCGATGTAATCTAGGAGTTCCGACGCAGATCTACGCCACGTCATCCATTTTGACCGCGCCGCATCATTTCACCGTCTCATTTACTCGGCCCGATCCCTTCTCCTACGGTTATTCTCTCTCTCCCCTCCCTCCCGTAGCCCCGCATTCCTCTCCACGCCGCCCTTGGTCCTCATGCCGCCCTCGGTCGTCGCCTGCCCGTGGCTTCAACATGCTCTGGGCCATCGGGAGTTTCAGCGCCATCTCCTTTCCAGTTGTGCCGTCGGAGGTTCCGCTTTCTCCGCCCCTATTCCACTGCCTGTGCCTTGGTGTTCTTCCTTGGATCGGTGGTGGAGAATTCATTGGTGGTGGTGCTTGAGCTCATGGACTGTGATTTCATTTTTTCTTCATCTCGTCTTTCCTCGATTCAAGGTACTACCATAGCGCCCTAACCCTGTTGTCAATGTACCTTGCGCTTTGCCTCTATTCTTTCTCCCTCTCTACTCCTCTATCTTCCTTGAATGAGTGTATGTCGCGATTTGAAGCTCCATGAATGGGATGGTCACCTTGTGTGTCGAAAGTCTCGGTGACCGTCGGAGGTTCCGACCATCAGAACTCCCAACGTCAGGCTAGAACTCCCAACCCTAGGGTGACCCCTCCATTCCTGTTTCTTCACTTCTTGATGTTCGTTTGCTTCTTGTAGTCTTGTTTCTTAGTTCCACTTCGTGTTCTTCGCAGTCATGGATGATGGCAGTCCCTCGCATCATAGGGAGAAGAGGTCCAAGAAGAACCAGGACCGTGCCGCTGTCCCCAAACCATCTGGTCATAGCAAGGTGTCATATCAGCATGGTGGTGCTAGTGGTTCCCATGCTGCCTATCGTCATGACAATCAAGGGTCGTCGGTTGTCGCTCCTCCTCCTGCTCCTGCTCCTACCCCTGTTGGGGATGTGCCGATGGTTGATGAAGAAGAGGAAGCGCTTGACCATGTCAGATGCACCATTGCTGCTCCACCAACTCACACCCCGACTTGCGGTCCAGGGTTTGTCTCTTAGCTTGTTCCGTTCATGGCTGTGTCATCGATCATGCAGGAGCCCGCCATGGCTCCGAATCCTGTTGGTGGATGGACTCCTCCTCTTCTAGTGGACTATCGTCACCGGGTTAAGGACATCAGGTCCTAGAGGGGTAGGAACCTTTATGCTGAGGACGAGAAGGATCTACAACTTGAGTATTGTTTCTGACACCTCTTCCATTATGACTTTTATGATTCCATTCTATATCAGAAGTTTTTGAAGAAGAGGGAGCCACTAGTCCTTTAGATGAAGTGCATTGATACATACTCTCTTGGCAAGTACAAGGAACCCGAGCTAGAGTAGATGGTTTGGGATATACACTCAATGGGGCTGTCCTACCTGCTAGAGTTTAGGAAGCATTAGAACAATGAGCTAATCTATCAGTTTTGTGCTTCTTATCATCATGAGAGAGACCCTACTGATGCTATTGACATTATTCATTGGACCACTAAAAGCAAGCATTATAAGGTGGACTTCATCACTTTCTCTCGCCTTCTTGGTTTGAGTCACAATGACCGCACTGCTACTGAGTTGACTGAGTATGAGGATCTCGCTTTGGAGGAGTACCAACATATGTATCTTGATGGACACACAGCTGATGGACAGACAGTGTTTATAAAGCCCTACTATTATGTTCTAAACAACATCTTGCGACAGATCTTGTATCTGAAGGTAGGTGACTCCGCCTACCTTCGTGATGATTCACAGAAGGTGCTTCAGCGATTTGGCAATGAGTTTTAGAAATTTTCCATCAGCAGATACATTTGGAACAAGATACATGATGCTACTAAGGATCTAGTAAAGCATCTTCCCTATGCATCGTACATTATGCATGTCATTGAGCAAGTATCTGGCATCCAATTTTCCTATGACACTCAACAAAAGCTCCTCAAGATATCCAACAAGACCTCCATCATTGCTGCTAGAGAACTGAGGGAGAAAGCTGATGCAGCCAAAGCTAAAGGGAAAGGTGCTTCGGGTTCTCGCTCTCATCATGGTGCTTCAACACCTACTGCTGCTCGCCCTTCTAGTGCCGAGCCCCTCTCTTCGTCCTCCTCTGGAAAGAGGCCCAACAAGTTCAAGTTCCTAATGACATATATGTTTGGACAGTGTTGTGCTAGTGCTCAATGTGAGCACGATATGCAAGAGATGCTATATCGGTTGGAACAGCATGCATGGATTGTCTCTTCTCCTCCACCGCCGTTTGTGCCTCCCCATGATCCGTTGGCTCTATATGATGAGGCTTGTGCGGCCTACGAAGATGATGCGACTTCTCGCCCTCATGGCAAGGGCAAGGCGATGGAAGAAGATGAGGATTACATCGAGGACGATGATGATGAAGACGACGACGGTGGTGACTACGGTGACCATGATGAGGATGATGACTACGAGGATGAGTAGTTGGTTTTTCATGCGGCCTACCCCTTTTGGCACTTGTTGACAAAGGGGGAGTGTTAGGCTTTGATATCTTGTAATAAGTTAGTTGATAATTTTGTTTGGAGACTTTTAAAACCCTTAGCATGTAAGCACTTTGTCGTGTGGTGGCTACTTTGTGATGGACAAATATCTATATATGTTTGTGATGAATGATTGTAGGACAAGTCATGATTATCTATCTAGCTTATTAACTTGTGCTTGTCTCTACTTGTGATGGTGCATGTATTTTGATGGCCATGTGTTGCTTCAAATTTCTACTTTGAAATATTGGCCATCGTATTCTTTTTATTTGTTGTGTGAAATAACATGTCATATTGCAATTTCTTTTCATGGATATCTATTTGTTCACACACACCTATTGCACCCTACGGATTGCAAAATTTAGAGGGAGCTTTTGTCTTGAGGTATGCAAATCATGTATAGATGATTCTAATTGATATTCAAATTCATGCATACATCAAGGGGAAGCTCTTCATAAATTTTTGGGTTCAAAAGCTTTAAATTCTTTCATTCTTATAAAAGCCTAAGTTGGTTGTCATCAATTACTAAAAAGGGGGAGATTGAAAGTGCATTTGCCCCCTATGTGGTTTTGGTGTATTGATGACATCAAAATTAGGGACTAATATGATCTTAATGAGACATGTCGTAGCTATTAGTCCCATGAAAGAATCAAAGAGTTGATAAAGATGAAATGGTATCCCTCAATTCTTGAAGTTGAAAAGGCGGACGAACTCAAAATGCTCTCTAAAGATTTTAATTTTGTTTTTGAGTTTAGGATCTGCCGCACTATAAAGAGGGATGCAAATTTAGTTGGTCTAAGGAAGATAGAGTGCTCAAGCATTAAAATAAAATCAAAAGAGAGACACTCTAGCACTCCATGAGCATGTAGATTATTTTTCTATGACTGTCGGTGTCGGAAGTCCCAACGTAAGCCAGAACTCCCGACAGTCGGAAGTCATGACTCTTGCCAGAAGTTCTGACTCTCAGTCACTTAGCCTGCGCCGTGACTGTGGACGTCAGAAGTCCCGACCCAAGCCGGGAGTCCCAACATCGGTGGTTCTGCTAGCCGATTGTCTGCGCTCGTCAGAACTCCCGACGTACGTCGGAAGTTCTGACTGTCGGAACTCCTGACCCAAGCCGAAAGTCCCTGCATCAGCGGTGTCGGCTGGTTGTTTAACTGCGCACGTCGGAAGTCCCAACGTATGTCGGAAGTTCCAACCGTCGGAAGTCCTGATGTTTACCGAGAGTTCCGACATTGACTTGCATGCGTGGACTTCTGACCCTATGTGAACAGTGTTTTCTGTTAACGTCGGAAGTCCCAAGATCTACGTCGAAACTTCCGACGTAGATATGAACGGTTAGATTTTCACTTGGAGTATAAATACCCCTCTCTTCACTTCTAACCGTTACGGACTCATTCATAGCTGACCCACTTCGTGCTCAACAGCTTCCAAGCAACTAAAGCACCCCTCTCCTTCCCCCTTTGCTCTAATCTTTGATTCCCTTAGGATTTTGAGTGAAAGGAAAGTGGATTAAGTGAGAGCATCACTTTGGTAAGCTTGAGCATTTGATTTCTTCGTCAAGCCGATTGATTTTACATCTATTACTCTTGGGGCTTTGCCCCTAGACGGCTAGACGTTGCCCAAGAGCTTCTATCTTGTGGAAGAGCCTTAGAAAGTTTGTATCACCCTTCGATTTCTTAGTGAAAAGCTCAAGTGACCTTTGTGGTCACTTTGAGAGAGGCAAGGAAGTGGAAGAGACTCCGACCTTGGTGGTCACCTCAACAACGAGGACATAGGAGCTCTTTTATGGGGTTGCCGAACCTCGGAATAAATCCTTGTGTCCCGCGTGCTTTTTCTTTTTTTTGATGTTGTGATTGCTAGAGATTACTTGTATTTGTTTGTCTCTTTCTCTCCTAAACTTCTATTTTAGGGTTTGGACTCGATCTACTGTTTAGAGGCATTACGGCGTCAAGGGAGTGACTCAACATCTTCACCAAACCACTAGGAAGTGAGGTTGTAAGATTATTTATCGGCAAAGTTAAATTTGGCACTGCTTTTGTAGTTCACGTAGGTGTCGGAACTGCTGACATTTGCGCTGAAACTTGTGACAACGTTGGGAGTTTCGACCAAAATGCCAGGACTTCCGACATTGACTGACAGATTTAAACTTAGCATTTGCAGTAAATTTTTAGATACGCCTATTCACCCCCTCTCTAAGCATTGTTAAATCCTTTCATCTATGCTGTTTGGATTAGGGTGCTGATCTTGGGCAGCACGTCAGGGGTCTTGATACGCGCATGTTAGATGACGTCGGCAAGCTTTCAGACTTCTTTTCTTTGACCCTGCTACAAGATTCATTCTTCATCTTCCAGCAGGCTCGGGGACTAAGTCGCTACACTTTACCTGGCGGTGAATCTAGTGCTTATTTCTTGATTTATCCTCCTTATTGACGGAGTCTAAGTGGCTACACTTCTCCTAAGTGGAAGAATTTTTAGATTTTGAACTTGAGCTCCTTACATCCTTATGGCAAGCCTTACTTGGGATACACTGCTCAGCGACGGTTCACAGCTGCTCGGCGATGTTTCATAGCTGCTCAGCGATGGTTCACACTGCTCGGCGACGGTTCACAGCTGGTCGACAACTCATCATGGTGGTCGGACCATGAGTTTGATTGCTCGGCTTTGTTCGTACTTGCTCGGACAAGCTTGAGACGGCGTTGCACAACAGATACAAGGCGTTTGGGGACTAGCTGTGGGTATATGACCCCCGGTACCCATAAGACAAGACATAGGCCACATCATTAGAGGTGCCCCAACCCACAAGATCAAGGCGTGCACGGCACTGGTCGACATGCACTGCAAAATATTATATAGTACCAAATAAGATACTTTTCTTGTAACCCTACCCCTCTAGAGTATATAAGGAGAGGCAGGGGTCCCCTAGTCGACATCTCCATAGATCTCATATTCAATACAATACACCAAAGACACAGGACGTAGGGTGTTACGTCGATCAGACGGGCCGAACCTGTCTAAATCGTTGTCTCTACGCCTTGTGTCACCATCCGGTTCCTATCACGCGCACCTCCATCGATCAATCTACCTTCGTAGGACACCTCTCGAAAGACTGACAAGCATCTTTTGTTGACAGTTATCCCAAGTCAAACATTACTATCTTCGACTACGCGATTCAAAAAATTCTTATAGTTTTACAAGTTACGAATTATATACCATGACAGTATTTTTCACAGTGAACCTAACCACATAGGATTTATGCCATGAACATATATATATATATATTTTGGATTAATGGTCAAAAACACAATGTTTGACTTAGGACAAACTTAATACGATATGTAAATAAAAATGGATGGAATACTAGTAGTGGGATTTTAGTTAATTATATAATAATGCTTTTTTGAAAAATGATAGAATGACACTCTTTTATAGGAAAGGTGAGAGAGTATACTATTTTGAAGTATGTTATGAATCCTTAGTATTGGATTCCATAACTTCTCATATGATCTCCTGAAGGTTTTCGTAACTAAACTACTAAAGCATTGGATGGAACCAACTTTTGCACGAACTATTTTGTTTTGCTTACGCCCTGTTCGGTTGGCTGGTTCGGATCGTTGCTGGTTTGTTTATGTGAGAGAAAAGTACTGTTGGCTGATTCTGATAAACAGTGTTTTTGTGAGGGGGCTGGCCAGCCCAACCCCAGCCAGCCAGCCCAGCGATCACGCTGTAATCATCACGGAGTCTGCTGTAAATGTATGCGATCGAGATGTGGAACCTCATTTGTGTTACAGGGTCACTATCAAGAGAGTCGAGTTATCTTCCGCTTAAAAACGAGGCGCACAAGGTGCGAAATGCAAAACCTCTCGCTGCAATGTGCAATGGAAGGGAGTCGCTGGACGCTTCGACTTGGAAGGGTTCCGTTCAGATACTTCAGAAGTTCAGATCTGACCCATGCGCGGCCCCGGCAGTTCCATCTTGCATTATTCATTTCACACTTCACCGTCCAACCTACGTGCTCCTCCGACGTACTCGTATGTCAGTGCGCCGCCCTTGCAGATTTGGATATGAAAACCTGCAGGATTATATTACAAGCTAAACCGAGGCCGTGAATGACAACGTGCATGATGCGAGACGAAGACGGCATGTCGCTGTCCCGGCACCGCCATAACCGTGTGTTTAGTTGCAGGGACGAAGTGGGATGGGATGGGACGGACATGGGACGAGCTATGTTTGGTTGGGAGACCAGCAGGATCGAGGACATCCCACATACGAATATACTCATCAGATGCCGGGCGTCCCCGTCCCCAGAAATTTCACGGGTGGGGACGCCCCAGATGGGACGAGCCGCGAGCGCGCACTGTCGGAAAGAAGAGCGACACGGAGAAGAGAAGAGAGAAGGCCGTGGTCGGGCGCGGTGGAGGCCGGCAGGGGTGGAGGTCCATGGGCGACTGAGGTCCGGCGAGCTTTGGAGGTGGAGATCCGGCGAGACAGAGATCCACAGGCACCGCGCGCGGCCATGGGAGCAGAGCTCCGCCCCTGCACCGTCGTGGTCAGCCCCAGCGAGCTCCGCCCCCAGCAGGCGCGCGAGCTCTGGGGCCGGCCCTGCCGCCGCGGAGGAGGAGGCGCCGGGCGGCTCGCGGCCAGGCTCGCCGGCGGGGTGGCGCGCGGCTGAGCTCGCGTCGTCGGCGCGGCTCGCGGTGGAGGCGGGTTGCGGCCTAGTGCGAGCGGCTGTTGGGACGGGAGGATAAGGGGAGAGAGAGGAAGAAAAAAGAAAAAAAAGGGAAAAAATATAAATGTGTCACATTTGTCAGTGACCAATTCCACTTTTGAGGTCTCCACACCAAACAAAAAATAGAATGACCACATCTCTTGTCAACCAAACAGAAAATAAAGTTATCTCATTCCACGAACCAGGGTTGGGACCATCCCACCCCCACCTTATCTCCCAACCATAAGCTACCTAACCTAACGTCTTTCCGTCAGACTGAAGCAAAATGGTGCAAACTGCCGTCTTTCCGTCAGACTGAAGCAAAATGGTGCAAACTGCCGCCCCCCTTTTCCTTCCCTTTATTGACCCACCAGCGGCTGTGGTCTGTGGACACTGCTGTTGGTTAGCGCGCGCATCATGGTCAAGGCTGCTGGTTCAATCAGCACTAGCAATAAAGACGTAGAACATCTTTTCCAGAGAAGTAGGAGACTAGGAGCAGTGGTCATGGCCTACGCTCGACTAGTTAAGCTTCTTAGGGTGAAACTTATCCATATTATAAAATAAAGTTCTCACATATATATATATATTTCTATATTTATTCTAGAATTTAATACTTTTTTTACTATGATTTGCAAAATAAGAGAAATGAGTAGTACTCCCTTTATCCTAATTCCTAAATTGTCATCATGCATCTAATGTACAGCTTGCTTGGCAGTGCTAGCTACCTGCACTTACCGAGCGATCAAACTTTATAAAACTCTCTCTATCATCTTTTCATAATTAACCTGTCAAGTCATAAAATATATTGATGTATCACAATATTTAATGTGAATAAAACTCTCACCGGGACTGGGACTGTGCAGAAATATACTCCTATAGCCAACCATATTTAAATTTCATCAATTTAGTTGGCAAATTTTCCTTTGTGCTGGTTATCTTAAAAAACGTAACCTTTTCATTTTTTTTAGAATTCTAGGGCCTTGCCCCCGTCTATTAACCAAGATACCTAAAATCTATTTTATTATGATCCATTTCGCGAAAATATAGATTGTGCCAAAGATGCAAAATTGCTTTCTTTTTTCTTTTTATTCTAACTCAAAAAAGAAGAAGAGGAAAAAATTGCAATGATTTAAAGCGAGAACTTGTTCTTAGGTAAATCAATTGGGAGATGCTTCTCTAGAGTGTCCCATATCAGTTTTCCATCTTCCATACGAAAACTATTAATTCGCATAAGATCTTCTTCAGTCTACTCCCTTGGGAGATCCCACGCGGCACTTTCAGCTGATCTAGCGCTTGCTTGCTCAAAATCCAATACACGGCGAGGGCTCCTCCTAAAAAAATTATTGAACATCGCGGAATTTCCCATCTTTTTCAGATCTGCTCCCAATCCCGAAAAGAGAAAGGGAGACTTTGAGATAGGGGTGGGCGTTGGTTTTTCCAACGAAAAACAAATTTTGCCCCCGTCTATTAACCACAAGCACCCTGTTCGCTTGGCTTATAAGTCGTACTTTTTCAGTCAATAAATAGTATTTTTCTCTCACAACAAATCAGTCAACATTCAGTCATGACTTATCAACCAAGCAAACAGAGCAAAGGTCAACAGACTATATGTCCTTATTACAGCACTGCACATGGAGATACCACCTGACACTCAGTTCAGTCCAGAATTTAACCCATCACTACATCAACCTTAACGCTACAGTCAGCTGACAAACTCTAAACAGCCTTTACTACATGAACCAAAAATGACAGATAACACCATGACCATGATACCATCTTCAGCGGCGAAATAGCTTCAACTGGGTACATCTTGAGGTCTGCTTGAGTTCATCGCCTCCCGCCACTTTCCAGTCCTCCCCAGCCGCTATATCCATCGAAGCCAAAGCACCTGAACTGCTTCTTCCTTAAACAGCTTCACCTTTTGTGTAATGGCTTCCTTCTTCTCCTCCGGATAAAGGATCATCCATTCTTGTGCCATCACAGCTACCTGGAAAAGGAGTATAGCCATACTCTTCCAGGTGGATCTTTGAAAGCATAAGTCGTCTCCAAGCCGCAGCCGAAGTAAACACATTCAAAATTCCATTACGTTTGTTACTTAGCCAAAACTTCTCAATATCTTCAAAAGAAGTTACTAACTGAATGCCAAAGATTTTGGACAAAACATGCCAAAGTTGCTTAGCAACTGCACAACTAAAGAACAAATGTTGCACAGACTCCTACTCATTACATAACAAACAAGTTGGATCCTCCACTTTCCTACGTTTACTCAGATTATCCCTAGTAAGGAGTTTGTTCTTACTAAGCAGCCAAAGAAAGTATTGAACTCTAGGGGGAATTTTGATCTCCCAAATGGAAGAAATGAAAACCGACTGGATGCCTCTGAAATTAATAATCTTATACAAGGACTAGACATTGAACCTACCATTAGAGGAAAACTGTCATACCATGGAGTCTTCTTTCATTACTATAGCTAATAGTTGAGGCAATTTGACATACTTCATCCCAAAGCTCCAACATGTTTTCATCACCCATCCTACTAAAAGTGCATTTAAGCTCAGAACCATCCCAAAGATTCGCTACAGTCATATTTTTCTCATTTAACCATCTATAAAGTTTCCAATACTGAATAGCTAAACTCGAGGAGCCTAACCAATTGTCTTCCCAAAATCTTACTTTTTCACCATTCCCAATAAACCATCTATAACTCATTCTAGCTGCTTGAGCAGCCTACATGAAAACCCTAAAAAAAGGAGAGACACCTAAGGTGTTAGTCTGAAAAATGTTAGGTTCCCTGGTTCTGTACTTGAAATCTAAAATCTCTGTTCAAAGCTTACTTCTATCATCTTCATACCTCCTTAGCCAAGAGGCAAGCAGACAAATGTTCAAATCTCTCAAATTAGGAAGCCCCAGACCTCCAAACTCTTTGCTCATTGCAACAGATTCCCAATTGGCCAAATGATATTTGTGTGCATCCTCTAAATCATTTCATAAGCAGTTTCCCATATGGGAATTGAGGATCTGAATGGCCCACTTTGGAAATTTGATAAAAGAGAGCAAATAAATGGGAATACTAGCTAAGCACGTCCTTATCAATAATGTTCTAGCAGCCAGGGACAAGAGTTTACCCCTCCACCTAGCTATCCTACTTAACAGTTTATCAACTAACGGCTGTAGATCCTCCCTAGTCAAATTATCAAAATGAAGTGGGACACCTAAATACTTTAAAGGGAAGGACCCAATAGGACAATTAAAGATTTCAGCAGCCCTCCTAGTCTCTACTTCATCAAGATTTAGAGTAATGAGTTCACTTTCGTGGAAGTTTACTCTCATCCCTGAAATCTATTCAAACCACATGATCATATGTTTAAGATTCAAGAGGTGCTGCCTGCGGCGCCGTGCCTCTTGAATCTTAAACATGTGACTGCCACATGATCACCGACGCCGCTGGCGGAGGGCTGCCACGGCCACAACGGGTGACTGCGACACGCCACGCAGGGGCGGTGCGGCCCCTCCCTTCGAGGCTCTGCGGATCCCAGTTCAACTGTGGCTCGGCCCGCGGAGCAGGGTATCCGCCCTTGATTCTGATGGGTGGCGGTGCATCCTGCCTCATTCTCCAAATCATCATGTGGGCAACCAGCAGCTGTGCCGGGGAGGCGGTGAGGCCAGGCTTCAGCAAGGTGCTCGCCCGGGGGTCAGAACCCGAATTTTCCCCACCGATTTTCGGGGCAGGTGCTTCAACTGCCTATCCCGGACTCACCGGGTGGCCACCTGCCGGATCCCCCGTCGCTGCCTGCGCTGCCGCAGGTTTGGGCACATAGCGTGTGACTACAAGCGGCCGAGGTCCAACGTTGTCGCTACCGCCTCCACATGCCACTCCTCGCCGTTGATGGGTGTATGTGCGCTGGGTGGCAGAGCATGGTCATGGACTGGCTCGCTTCGCTTCGGCAGCGTTACCGTCAAGGCCACCTCTGGGTTGCCGTTGATTTGTCGATGCCCCACGCCCCATCCGTGATTCCTGCTGCAGGCGAGGTTGCCGTGCACTCCTCCCTGCCTCAGGTTTCCTTCGACGACTTCTTCGACCCCATCGCTTCCGAGATGCAGGCCGTGCCGGCCCATGAGCGATGGGATCCCATGCGCTCCGAGGGGTTGGTCGTCATGGAGAAGCCTTCGGGTGTGGGGGTCCTAGCTGGAGGGTCGCCCCTTCTGGCGCAGCTTTGTGGATCGCCTGACTTGGCCGCGCGTTGCTCCCCCCAGGGTAGGAAGCGGCCGCGGACACTTGTGTCGGATTCGAAAGCTGTGGAGCTTGAGCTGTTGAGGCCCAGCCGCGGGTCTTCGACTGACGACGAAGGCCATAACGCTCGACCTCCATCGGCTGATGTGTCCCTGTTGACACAATTGAAGGTGCGGTTATGCATCCCGCTCGAGACCCCTTTGATCAGCAAGCCGAGGCTGAGGAGGTCCAGGACACCTTCAATGGTGTTGTCGGTGCGTTGAAGTGGGAGGCTTGCTGCTAAGGCCAAGGCCTCCAACCCGACTGTCTAGGCACAAAATGTGCTGAAGCAAAAGTTAGGGATCACAGACATGGCGCAGAATCCGAAGCCTGCGGCCTTGGACAGTATCAAGGCCTTCTTCGCTGAGTTGTTGTCGTCCTCCAAGCAGGAGGCCCTCCAGGCGCTCTTCACTCCAGATTTTGATCCGGTGGCCATGGAGCTCAACCTCACTGGCTTCGAGCAGGACGCTTTTTAGCCGCTGGGTTCAAGGCCTACTGTGTTTGTTTGTCCCTTTGCTTGGTCCTCTGCGCAGCTGCTACGTAGTTTCTTTTGTAATCACAACTGTGTGAGCTCTGTCGGTGTTTGGTTCGATAACCACAAACTACCGTTCCAGTTTTAATAATTTGTAAAACTCTCCTTCTGCTTAATGAATACCATGCCAATGGCACGTTCCAGAAAAAGATTCAAGAGGTGAGGGAGCTCTGCACTACTAAATAAAATGGCGTCATCAGCGTATTGAAGAGACATGATACATCCCTCCCTAAAATCAGTAAGAACCACTTGAATCAAACTGCTTCTAGCAGCCTTATCTAACATTCTAGAGAAAGCATCACCCACTAAATTGAATAATAGGGGAGAGAGTAGGTCTTCCTGTCTTAGACCCTTACCAGGTTTAAAGTAGGAGCTTTCTTCACCATTAACCATAATTCCTAAAGATCCACCAGTGACTAATTGTTTAATCCAAAGAACCCGTCTGTTAGAGACTCTAAGACTTCAAACAAAAAGTCCCGACTGACCCTATCATAAGCGTTTTCATAATCTAACTTCAGAACTACTCCCTTCTCCTTTGATTTGTGTAGATTATGAACTATGTCATGTGCCACAACTACACTTTCTAATATGTAACCTTTTCATTTCAGGTTAGATGAAGACAAAAAAAAATTATATGAAACTGTGTAGCGCTAGAGCTCGGCCACATTTACAACTTTTTTATTTGAACTTTGGGAACGAATAGAATATTTAACCTATGTGTTCAAAATGCTTGAAAGGCTCAATACATCCGTGTAACTTATTTACAACCTGCGTGTTCTATTCTAGTACATCTCTACTAGCTCATGAGGATTTGTCGTGCCGCCGGGGACGGTAGCTGTACCGCCCACCCTGTCGTCGAGCCACGAGATCACGTCGGCGAAGACGCGCTCGACGTCCTCCGGCCGTTCGCCCATGAGCACGTGCCACATCCCGGGATACAGCTTCAGCGTCTTGTCCCTGCTCGACGCCCTCTCGTGCAGCAGCTTGCTCCCAGAAGGATCAGCGACGACGTCGTCGGTGCCGTGCAGGACCAAGAACGGCAACGAGACCTGCCAGCCAATCAGTTGCGAGATGTTGCGTTGGATGGTTCAAAAGTATAGCAGAAATCGCATGATCAACGATTCAGCGGCAAGATTCATGCTACCACATGCAGCACTGCCAGCCAATCAGTTGCGAGATGTTGCGTTGGATGGTTCAAAAGTATAGCAGAAATCGCATGATCAACGATTCAGCGGCAAGATTCATGCTACCAATGCTGCTGCATGTGGTAGCCAAACTGATGGCGAAAAACTCACCTCGTGCAGATTCTTCTCGATGTCTAGGCCGACGGAGAGGAGTTCGCGGCCTGTTTGCAGGGCGAGGTTTCCTTTGTATATGTACGGGTTGGAACGGATCTGCACACGAATTCATCAGGCACAGAAGAGCATTGAATACGTGTTCAACATCTCAAAAGTGCATGCTTGCAACATGCTTTCCTCATGGAGAAAAGAAAATGCCATGAAGAAGAGCACGAACTTCACATTCTAAAGAGTCAAATTATTCTCGTATGTTTGTTCTTCGTTACCTCTTTCTTGAACTGGGGATCTTTGCAGACTTTGTCAATCAGTCTGTGGCAGGGATGACTCTCCAGCTAGGAGCAATGGTGCTGATCATCTTCAGTGCGCTGACGATGATCGGGTGAGGACGCATGCTATCGAACATCTGATATCATGTGAAACAAAAGCAACAGTCTTTAGACTATAGTCGGGGGGGGGGGGGGGGGCTTATTAGGCCATTCAAATGAGCTAAAGACCTTGCAAAAAGGGGCAAGCAACACGGCACCGTCCCAATAGAGAGGGTCCTTCCTATGGAGCTGAAGCACCACGGTTCCTCCCATGGAGAAGCCGTAGAGGAACCTCTTCTTTAGCCTGTTCTCCTGTTTCTCTGGAAATGCAATGGGCATGTGTTAACAGATACATGGAGATCCCATGCTGGGCTGTGATTTGCATTTTTGCATACATAGCCACTGTGGAATTCACAGCTTCATTCTCACCAGAGACACTCTTGAAATGGTCAGAGCAGTCTCTGACGACGTCGCTGAAGCTCGATATGTAGCCTTTCGAGCCTGAAGATTTACCGTGGCCCTCGTGGTCGATTCCGTAAACAGCATATCCACGGTGTACTAATCGAGCAGCAGTATCTGTATTTTATGGAAGTTTGTGAGTATACATCCATCCATGTCAAGAGTTCATGGTTTTCACTGATGAAAAGAACATGAAAGTGAAACTGAAGGTTTACCTCCCATGGATATGCTGCACTCACCTCCGTACCCTGGCAAAATTCAGCCACAAACACAAAAGGAAGTTTTACTCTTTAGTTTTCAAATCAAAGCATAACCAAGGGGCAAAGTGAATGATTGTAAGGAGGAGGAGATGTCAGTACCGTGGCAGATAAAGATCAGAGCTCTGCTCTCCGATTTCCTCGGCGTCCAACTGCAGGTGAAGAGCCTGTTTCCTCGTGAATTCACAAAGAAGTCCTGCCCAAATTGTGCAGAAATATGTTAGCAAATACTGCTACACCGATAGAATCAAAAGAAAGAATCCAGGTCAGAAATTGAACTGCTCAAGAGAATTGCAGTAGGACTAGACTAACCTCTTCATACTTTATATTATCTCTGTACTGAGCCTGCAGAAATCAGAAAACCAACTGCTGAGAGTCAAGGAGGCAAAAGAAACTTGAAGAAACAAGAGCAGATTGTTTCTGAATATACCATGTGAAATATGTTTCTGAATGCCGTATGATTATGTCCAGGCGATCAATGTGCACAACAGCATATATATAATGCACCTGTGTGAAGACAATTACTAGTCAGAAGATTTCGACGAGGACTGGTCTCTAAATGTCAGAGAAAATTCAGTCTTCAACACGAAGGAAACGTAGTATAACTTTCTCCTCGTACCACCTTCGCAGAAAATATCGGTCTTGCGAACACCTTACAGGAATCAATCAAACTCAAACATCTTATCATTTCCCATTGCACAGGTCAATTTTATTTTCTCCTGCATGGGAAGCTCCCACCATCGCTTTAACATCTTATCATTTCCCATTGCACAGGTCAATTTTATTTTCTCCTGCATGGGAAGCTCCCACCATCGCTTTACACGGCATACGTATCTGCCATGACATATTTAGCATCAGCCTGTTCGCTTAGTTGTAAACGATCGTGGATTATAAGTCAGAACAGTATTTTTCCCTCATACCAAACCAGTCAGCAATAATAATCCACGATCGTTTCAGCCGAAACGAACAGGCTGCATCTCTCTCTCTCGCTCTCTTTTTGGAAAGCAACGGCAGGAGATCGGCAGATCTATGTATTGATAGAGAATAGTTGACATATTTAGCATCTTTTAGACACGTGACGTGGCACTAGAAACACTAGCTGTACAAATCGCCCTTTCCTCTAGCCAAGTGATAATGTCAAAGTACACACGCTCAACGTCGTCAGGGAGTTCAGCTGTCAGCGCATGCCACATCCCAGGGTAGAGCTTGAAGGTTTTGTCCTTGCTCGATGCTTTCTCGAATAGCAGCTTGCTGACTGAAGGATCGGTCACGATGTCGTCTCCACCGTGCAGGACCAGGAATGGCATCGTCACCTAATAAAAACTGAAAAATATTAACCATGCTTTGGAACAGTAGAGTAGTTTCCTAACCAGGAAAATGGAAAAGGGGAATTACCTGATTCAAGTTCTTCTCAATGTCTAGGCTGACCATCAGGAGCTCATGACAAGTTTTCAGGGGGAGCTTTCCTCTGTATATATATGGATTGGAACGAACCTGCACATAAAATCAGGAAGAAAAAAAAAAACTAGTATTACATATCAACTCAATTATATAATTATGTAACCTATGCAAATTACTAATCAATGGGCAGTTCCTGGTATCCTCACTTTCTATTTTGCGTAAATCTAAGTTTTAAAAATAAATAAATATAAGGTTGTGTCTTCGCCTCTTTTCTCATCTCTGGATCTTTGCAGACTTTGTCAATGATGTCAGGTGTGGGTATGATCTTCCAACTAGGCGCAACAGCACAAATCATTTTTAGAGCGCTGACCAATATTGGGTGAGGCTTCATGTCATCAGAGATCTGATATCATATGGGAGTATGATCACGAAACAGGAACTGTCAGATTAACCACAGCAATAAAAGCGCTCCTACTGTACAAAACAAGCCCGATACCACAGGCTTGAGAAGGAAACTGAAAGCAAGCATTGTCATCTTGCTCTGTTCCAAGACCTTGCACATAGGAGCAAGCAGGATGGCGCCGTCCCAGTAGTCCGGTGCCTTCCTATGGAGGAGAAGAGCCACGCTCCCGCCCATGGAAATGCCGTACAAGAACCTCTTCTTCCCTGTGTTCTCTGGTTTCTCTGAAATCAGGTGTCATCATGGTTCAGTATCTGTATCTTTATGTTTGGATGCCCAGTCATCGAAACAAATCAGCAACGCTCTTCAGTTCATACCGCAGATACTTGTGAAATGACTGGAGCAATCTGCGATGATGTCGCCAAAGTTTGGTATGTAGCACCTGCTTCCAGATGATCTGCCATGGCCCTCATGATCTATCCCGTAAACACCATATCCTGCCTGCACCAATCGAGCCGCGGTATCTGGATGTTTTTGTGCAGCTTGTTAGTGTTAGTACTACTATGTTTTATCCATATCTGTTATTCAACAATACTAGTCTCTTTGGAAGAATTTCAACAATACTAGTCAAATCGATAGTTTTTAGAGGATGGTGTTGTTACCCCTCATTGATATGCTACACTCTGCTGCAATTCCTGCAGAAGATAAATCAATCAAGAGCGATAGTAGTAACTAGTATGCTTTGCAACTGGTTGAACAGAGACAGAGGGAGAGTGTGCATTGGTACCATGACAGATGAAGATCAAAGCTTTTGGCTGACAATTCTGTGGTGTCCATCTGCAAGTGAACAGCTTGTTGCCCCGGGAATTCACAACAAACTCCTGCATGTTGGAAGTTAGGGTCTCAGCAAAAGTGATTGGTCATCAAGGCGACCACGACCAGATTGCTATGGTAAAAAGAACCGACCTCTTCGTACTTAATATCCTCGCTTTGGTGATCCTACAAATATCACGTAAAAGAATCAAGACTTCAAGGTGAACCATAAGATGTAGATTGTAGTACCAAGTCATTCGAGTAGGATGCTCCTGAACATACCATGGCTATGCCCTCGGAATGGCTTTACAACTAGTGAACTTAACATGGCAGGTGCCTGCACATAACATTTATACTGCCTTTAGAACTAAGGAACCCTGAGAATCCTCAACTCCAAGTCCTTTTGTTTAAGGGATTATTTAATCTGGAGCAAGGCAATTGAAGGTCACGGTTTTTGTATACTTGTGTCATTGTGTGCTTATGGAAGCATTGGTCCCTTTGAAACAAGGTGCCTAAAACTGCAACTGGCTAAAGCAAACCTCGGCTGCTTGAAAAACTGCGTGCATATACAGAATGTCTGTGAACGGGTGAGCTCAATTGGTCAAAATCAGGTAGCACTATTGAATATCGGTTCCCTTCCTGTTGATCTTCTTCCAATGGGAAGAAAACTTGATCCACAGGTTTGGACGTTTGGTGAGAAAAGAACTGCGATGAGCTGAGGTTTCAGATATTTTAAGAGCCATTTTACTTTATTGATCATATCTGTTCATCCGATGTACTATTACAGCGAGTAGCATGGTACTGTGGGTACGCTATTATTATATTATTAGCTAAATCAAGCAGAGTATTCCGTAAAAGTGTAGTAGAGTATTGCAGTGGGTCACATTTCAGGCGGTATCATCAGCAGGGTCAACAGCAACTTCTGTCAAAGAAACATCTGCCTGGAGCGGAAACGGCTGCCAGCCGGTGTAGGACAGGAGCACCTTGAGTGCCACTGACGCTGGCTGGACCGAACAAGATTCGTAGGAGTCCTGGACCTTGAAGTCCCAGGGCTCATCTCCTGCAGCGTCTGATTCTGAAGCATCAGCAGCGTGCTGCTTTGCATCATTCAGGAACAGGTCGCCTTCGGACCTGATGTACCACCTTGCGCTTTGATCCTTGTCTGCCGCCTGCACCCATCACCAATTCAAACTCCGGTTCAGTTTTTTTAAAGAAAAAAATGTTAGTTTGATCTCCATCAATTGGGTCAATTGGGTCCTTGGATCAACGTCCTGATCGGGGGCGTCCAACCACTCTATGGTCGGTGGACCTCCATCACACAGCACCATAAAAGTATAGTTGGGGCCAGGGCACGAGGTACGAGGTTGACCTGAGCAACCGCAACCCGCCTACAGAGAAACCTAACCCGATCTAGAGGGAGCGGTGCTGCCAGCGACGGAAAGCGGCCACCAACTTCACCGTCACCTCTGCATTGCCACCACTACGCCGGACTTCACCACTCGCATTGCGTACCTGCTGCTGTGGTGGCTACTTCCTCCTCTACCTCCTCTGCCAAGGCCGAAGGTATGGTTCCCCAACTCTCTCTGTCTCCTTGTCCCAAATTAACTGCTACTCGATTTAAATCAACCAGTAAGCAATTCATCCTCAGTACTACACCTGGATGAAACCTAAGAACCTAACAATGGTACCAGAGCCAGGCTTTCTAGGGTGTAGATCTAAGTTTTGGATAGAAAAGAAGAACGAATTTAGAAGGAGATGAACAGTTTTTCAAATTCCTCAAATCCTAACCCTAACCCTAGATCAGAGACGGCGGGATTTTACCTTGCCATCACCGCTGGCTTTCCGCCGCAGAATAGAAACCACGACGGCTCGCCGGATCTGGACCGACGGCCGTCGGTAGCAAGAACGAACCCTAACCCTAGATCACAGAAACGGAAGTAACACTAACCGGCAAGAGGACGGCGTGAAGAGAGGGACCTACCTGGACCTCGCCGCTGTCACCACCGCCACCACGCGGTCTCCGACATGCGGGCTCGAGGCTCAGGGCGTACCTTTTCTTCTTTCTCTGACCGCCATGCGAGCCGCTGCTGCTCTTCTCTCTCGCTTGCTTGGTTGCGGCGCTGAGGGACGAGAAAGATGGGGAAGGGGAAGAGTGAGTTAGGGTTTCACCGGAGCAGTTGAGGTCATCGTTTTGATTCGGGCGACATGCGCGGACAGCTGTCGGATCTGATCCGACGGCTAGAACGTGGAATTGATGCAAAAGCACATTGTATGTTTTACTTTTAGCCGACAAGATTACTCGACTGCATGCCAACGGGCTATAATGCTGGGGTATGTGAATGAAAAGGCTTGAGTCAAGCCATTTTAAGATATTTTTTGTTAGTTTAATAATTTTTTGATTAAATTGAAACCAACGGGAAGATTTAATTGAAAAATAAAATATAAGTGAATGTTTTAGTCGTCATAACTAAATTTTGTATAGATCTATCCTGCATGGAGGAAAAGTTTTGGTATAGTACTTATGCTAGTCAATCCTGCATGATGGGAGAAGTTTTGTGATGATTCACATATTTTGTATCCCGCATAGCGAGAGAAGTTTGGGTAGCTATTATGCTGTCCGAGCATTGACCGTACCACAATAGAAATGCATCGTCATGGTCAATACTAACCAAAAGGATAAAAAAAGATGCAAGCGTGACTTGCAGAAGTACAACTAATGATAGACATCGTTGAGCTCTTCAAGTGAAATAAGGAAAATGTACTTCTAAACGGATCGAGAAATAACTTTGTTTACATAACACAATCATGTGGATGAAGTAAGTTATAAGTGTCTCCTCGTTTACAGGCTTTCTAAATAGTTATCGAAATTATGGCAGTAAAGTTCATGCCATATTTTGAGGGGGGGAATATAAAGATCAATTAAGAAAGATACTCTTCATTAAGAGTGAGATAAAGATTAATTAAGATGAATGTGATCGTCGGAGGAGTTTAACGGTTACAACAATGATACCCCTAAGCAGAGAAATAGTTAAATTCCTGGACTTTTTAAAGTTCTAACAGGAAAATAGCGTAGTCAGTCTCAAAGATGTTAAGGTGGTGCTTAAAGTGCCATATGAGATTTTAACAGATTATACCCAAAATAAGATATTTGAAGATACACTATCTTTATAAAAGATGAGAAGATCTAGGAAGCATGGTATGTAGAGGTATATAGAGACCTAAGACTTGAAGAGAAGCAGGACTACGTGCCCACTTCAGTGATTCAAAACAACAAATTTCTCAATACCTGTTGATGTTGTATGACTTATACAACACCTGTTGTTGGCTCTTCGAAGAAGATGAATAATATAAATAAGGATCTTGTGATACAGGAGCCTGTAGAATCAATTGCCTCTTGGCAATGAAGGGCAACAACAGCCCCATATGAAAGTGCTAGTAGCCGAGGTCACAGAAGGTCTCAAAGAATTAGTAAACTAGTTTTCTGATGACTATGAAGTCTATGTTAGTAAAGAAATTCAAATGAAGGGTGATCCCACCTCATTTGAAGAAGCTATGAGAAGCGTTTACTCGTTTAAATGGCAAGAAGCTATAAAAGTTAAAATGAATACCAATGATGTTTAGGACTTAGAAGAAATTTCTAATGGAGCCAATACAGTAAGTTGTTAATGGATCTATAAGACAAAATATGACTTCAAAGGGAATGTAGAAAGATATAAAGTTGAAATAAATTCGATGAATAGCAACGATGTTTGGGACTTAGAAGTAATTTCTAATGGAGCCAAAATAGTAGACTATTAATGGGTCTACAAGACAAAATGTGACTCCAAAGAAAAGGTAGAAAGATAGAAAGCACGACTTGTAGCAATATGCTTTACGCAAAGAAAAATGAATAGATTACAATGAGAGTTTTCTCTCTAATCTTATGCAAGGAATGTTTTAGAATCATAATGGTGTTCATGGCACATTACGATTTACAGTTACATCAGATGGATGTAAAGACGACATTCCTCAACGGGGATTTGTATGAAAAACGTTGACATGGCACAACCCAAAATGTTTTGTCATGAAAGAAAAGAACATATGGGATGCTGCATGTAGAAATCCATTTATGGGTTAAAAGTAAGTCTATAGACAATAGAATTTGAAGTTGATGAAACAATTGTAAGAAAGTTTGGGTTTAAAGAAAATGAGAAGGAAAATAGCGTTTATACGAAGTTCAAGAATGAAAAATTCATTTTCCATATCCTGTGAATAGATAATATTCTACTCAATAGTAGTGATGTTAATCTGTCATTGGAGAAGAAGAAGTTTTATCCTCAAGTTTTAATGCGAATGATCTTGGTGAAGCGTCATCGGTTTTAGGAATCGAAATTCACCGAGATAGAAAAAATGGAATATTAGAACTATCGCAAAGGCATACTTAGAAAAGATTCTAAAGAAATAAAGTATGCATGCGAGTAAACCTACGCCTGCTCCTATAATCAAGGGTAATAGTTTTAGAAACTTTAAGTGTTACAGGAACCGATATGAGATCGATCAAATAAACATGGTTTCATATGCTTTAGCTGTTGGAAGCTTGATGAGTATACAAGTACAAGTAAGAACTTATCCTGATGTAGTTTATGTATCCGGAATATTTTGGTAGAAGTTCAGTCCAGATATAGATCATTGGAATGGAGTTTAAAATGTCTTGCAATTTTGTAAAGTATCGTAGAACTCATGCTGAGTAAGAAAGAACAAGTACCCTCAAATAGTTAAGGGTACAAATGTTAAGTCTTGGCGAGATGTATAGTGAAATCCACAGCAGTTGCTAACACTCGTAGTTGGAGTATTATTGTGGAAAAGCTCTAAAGAAATAGTTGTTGTGTCATCAGTGATGCATACCATAGTATAGCTTGTCATGAGGCTTAAGAAACAAACAAAAGGAGGTTAAGGAAATTTGTACCTAGATTTAACAATGGTAGGCAACAACAATAACCATTTAAAGTAAGTTAAATCATAAGACAACAAGTCAAGTGTGCTTTCAAACACATTGACACTAAGGTATATGTTGTAAAGGAGAAAATCCAAATTCATTTTGAAAGCATTGAGCACATAAGTATCGAGCAAGTACTTACGGATCCGCTTACCAAAGGCTAACCACCAAGTGCGTTCAGAGAACACACAGTCGACATGGGTTTATGAGAAAGCCTATGATTTCTGGATACTAAGGGCTTAGTTGAGTATCTGTTTCAAAACAGAGAGGTGCGTTGTAGCTGTTTAATCTAATGACAACAGACCGTGACGATGAGACATGCTCTATGCACTGATCTGTGATGAAATAGAAACAAGATAAAGTAAATAAGTTAAGTTTAACGAATAAGGTGAGATCAATGACAGCTAACTAGGCCCTTGGATCAACGCCCTGATCGAAGGCGTCCAACCACTCTATGGTTGGTGGGCTCCTGTCGCACAGCACCATAAAAGGATAGTTGGGGCCAGGGCATGAGGTATGAGGTTGACCTGAGCCGTCGCAACCCACCTACAGAGAAACCTAACCCGATCTAGAGGGAGCAGTGCTGCCAACGACAGGAAGCCACGACCGACTTCACCGTCGCCTCTACATCGCCACCACTGCACCGGACTTCACCACCCGCACTGTGTACCCGCTGCTGTGGTGGCTACTTCCTCCTCTACCTCCTCTGCCAAGGCCGAAGGTATGGTTCTCGAACTCTGTCTATCTCCTTGTCCCAAGTTAACTGCTACTCGATTTGAATCAACCAGTAAGTAATTCACCCTCAGTACTACACCTAGATGAAACCTAAGAACCTAACAATGGTACCAGAGCTAGACTTTCTAGGGTGTAGATCTAAGTTTTGGGGTAGAAAAGAAGAATGAATTTAGAAGAAGATGAATAGTTTTTCAAAATCCCCAAATCCTAACCCTAACCCTAGATCAGATACGGCGGTATTTTACCTTGCCATCACGGCCGACTTCCCACCGCAGGATAGAAACCACGACGACTCACCAGATCTGGACCGCCGACCGCCGATAGCAAGAACGAACCCTAACCCCAGATCACAGAAACAGAAGTAACACTAACCGACAAGAGGACGGCGTGAAGAAAGGGACCTACCTAGACCTCGCCGCTGTCACCACTGCCACCGCGCGGGATGTTCACCGAGATCTCGTCGGGCCGCCGCGCGGTCTCCGACGTGTGGGCTCGGGGCTTAGGGTGTCGCCACAAGGCCGCTCGACGGTGGCGCGCTCAGCCATGGGCGAACGCGCGCGCCGGCGAGGGGCCCCGCAGCGGCGTCGTACCTTTTCTTCTTCTTCGGCCGCCATGCGAGGCGCTACTTCTCTTCTCTCTCGTTTGCTTGGCTGTGGCGCTGAGGGATGAGAAAGATGGGGAAGGGGAAGAGTGAGTTAGGGTTTCACGGGAGCAGCTGAGGTCGCCGTTTTGATCGGGCGATACGTGCAGACGGCCATCGGATTTGATCCGACGGCTAGAACGTCATCGGGCCGAAATGAACCCAGGTCGGATTGCAGATTCGCGGCCCAGGCCTAGGTTGTGGCCTGGGCCCGGGGAGGGGGGGAGCGTCGCGCGCCACTGGGCTAGGTCGCTGGGTCGCGCGCTATTGAGGCTTGCTGGGCTGCGCACTGCTTCTGCATGCGGGCCAAATGAGTAGTTTCAAATTGTTTAGGTTTTTTATTTATTTTTAGAAGCATTTTTTGACAATTTTTGCTATGTTTGAGGTACAATCTCTGTCAAAATTTGAACTAACAGGATAATTTTTTAGAGAGCAGATGAGTAAAGCAAAATGCTTCTGAAAAGTAGATAAAGAATTTTTCATGTTTCTACTGTAAAGTTTAAAGTTTATTATCTTCTAATTAAATTCGAACCAACGGGAGAATTTAATTTTGAAGAGTAGTTATATTTAGCAAATTATGATTATGTTTATCCTCTAACTAAATTAGAACCAATGGGAAAATTTAAATTAGAGGAGTAGTCCATTATTGTTTAAGTAAGATTATGATATTGTAATTTTCTGACCAACGTTGATCATGACAATATTATAACGAATTTAAGTTTGAAGTTTAAATCTCTGATAAATTTTACACCAAGGTGGTAAATTTTTCAGAGAGTAGATAAGAACCAAGAAATGCTCCTGAACTAAAAGAATGTATTTCAATATTAAGTTTCTGCTGCGATAAAGATGATGATCTTCTAATTAAATTCGAATCAACGGGAGAATTTAATTTTGAAGAGTAGTTATATGAATTTCAAGTTTTAATGCATCAGTTCTATTTTCTGCCCAACGGTGATGTAAAATTGATACAGAAGCACATTGTATGTTTTACTTTTAGCCGACAAGATTACTCGGCTGCATGCCAATGGGCTACAATGCTGGGGTATGTGAATGAAAAGGCTTGAGTCAAGCCAATTCAGGACAGTTTTTGTTAGTTTAATAATTTTCTAATTAAATTAGAACTAACTGGAAGATTTAATTGAAAAATAAAGTATAAGTGAATGTTTTAGTCGTCATGACTAAGTTTTGTATAGATCGATCCCTGCACGGGGAGAAGTTTTGGCATAGTACTTTTGCTAGTCAATCCTGCATGGCGGGAGAAGTTTTGTGATGATTCACATGTTTTGTATCCCACATAGCGAGAGAAGTTTGTGTAGCTATTATGATGTCCGAGCATTAACCGTGGCACAATAGAAATACATCGTCATGGTCAATACTAACCAAAAGGATAAGAAAAGATGCAAGCGTGACTTGCAAAAGTACAACTAATGATAGATCTCGTTGAGTTCTTCAAGTGAAATAAAGAAAGTGTACTCCTAAATGGATCAAGAAATAACTTTGTTTACATGACACAATCATATGAATGAAGTAAGTTATAAGTGTCTCCTCGTTTACAGGCTTTCTGAATACTTATCGAAATTATGACAGTAAATTTCATGTCATATTTCGAGGGGGAGAATATAAAGATCAATTAAAAAAAGATACTCTTCATTAAGAGTGAGATAAATATTAATTAAGATGAATGTGACCGTCGGAGGAGTACAATGGTTACAACAATGATACCCCTAAGCAGGAAAATAACTAAATTCCTGGACTTTTTAAAGTTCTGACAGGAAAATAACGTAGTCAGTCTCAAAGATGTTAAGGTTGTGCTTAAAGCGACATATGCGATTTTAACAGATTAATTTCAAAATAAGATATTTAAAGATACATCATCTTTAGAAAAAGATGGGAACAATCGTTTCAAGGTGTACTGACGTACCGTATTATTACCTGTTCTTCCTTGTACCTGAAGACGTCGCTCTTCTTTCCTGCCTCGTAAATATTGCACTGGGAGTTAATCTGAGGTAGCTCGACAAAATCATAATTCACACAGCGGTTATGTATTAGCGATAGACTGACGGGCGGTGCTTCAGAATCAGTGATGAACTACCAAATAATTAGAATCCACTTTGTGTTACCGTGCTTCAATGCTGGCACAGACAGCGTAGATGCCCCAGTCCCTGGTGTAGTTGTTGTAGATGTGCACCCTGCCGAACCTGACGCGCGGGTGGCTCTGCCTCGTGCTGTCGAAGAAGCAGTGGTGGATGGTGACCCGGATGCAGCGGTCCTCGACGTGGGCGCTGCTGGCGCCGATGAGCACGGCCTTGTCGTGCGACGCGAGGTGGCAATGCTGCCGCCGGTCACGTCCACGAGGCCGTCGTCGAAGTCGCGCAGGGTGCAGCGGTCCACCCAGACGTGCCTGGACCGGGGCTTGATCTGCACCGCGACGGCGTCGTGCCCGCGCCCGCCCTCCACCTCCAGCGCGCACACGATCACGTGCTCGTCGCACTCGCTCAGCTGCAGGCCCCAGCCGGACACCTTCACGCGCTGCCCGCGCCCGTCGATGGTCTTGTAGGACGACACGCGCACGCCCGAGGAGAGCTGGATTGTCCCGGACACGTCGAACACGATCCACAGCGGCTCCCGCCGTCGGCATCCCTCTCGTAGGGGCCCGGTGCCGTCATCTGCCATACGGCCAGGGCGTCAATGTGCCATACGAACGGGAGTGCATAGGCGAAGGGAAACGCGCATGTATACCGTCGGTGGTGACGTGGTAGACGTTGCCGACACAGCGGCGGATGTAGAACAAGATTGAAGGAGGGCTGGTTTCTTCTTCTTCCTCTCTTTTTCTATTTTTTCTTATTTCCTCCACCTCTTCTTCTCCCCCACCCTCTTCATATTTCCATTAATGCACCAGCTGATCCGCCCCCGCCGTGGAGGCCGCCGATGGCGTGCCGGCCGAAGCCCTCAGCCTGCCCGGCCAGAGCGTGGAGGGAGGAGTCCGCGGTGCGGTACGGGATAAGAGACTTTGTGTCTTCCATTGACGGCTCGCTCCCAGGCTGTCCGTCGGAGGGAGGAGGAGCCATGGCGATGTTAAGTGACGGGGGTTCACAGGGAGGAGGGTGTGGTATTTATCGATCGAGGCGCGCAAGGGCGAGCATCGTTGCTGTTTATTGTTTTGTTGGACTTATTAATTGCTTGGGCCGTTCTGATTTGTGCGGTGCAGGCATTTCCGAGCCGGCCCAAGAGACCATTTATTTATCCACCTTATCTTCTACGACTAAAAACAACAAAGTGTGGATATTTTTTTGTACGACATTTGTTTTGGTTCGTCCGTCCGCCTACGCCTGCGATCCCACGATATCTCCTTGATTGAATATTGCCTGTCATGTGATAGAGGAATCACGGCAAAATAGAAAGTAGAAAATTATTGTGCTATCCATATACACATTGCATGTTTGTATGCACCAGCATATATGGCAACGAGCAAAAGAAAAAAGAATTAACACGGAAGGAAAGAGAATTAAGACAAAAGGAACATCTTTGTATTTCTGAGAACCTTATCAAATCTGTCTATATTTAATTACTTCCCATCTTTGCATTTGCAAAAGGAACATCTTTTTTCTCCTTTCATTTGGTTTCACGCTCATGTGTTCCATCGCCCTCACTTGCTGTTTTTTTTTGCTAAAATTGCCCTTGCTGAGAAGGCTAAGGTTGAGTTTTTATCCACTATGCATACTAAAACCTATGTCCTCGTTTATCATTGCCGATGCTTTTGATGCAAAGCAATTCAACATTATCATAATCAGATATAAGTTTGAGTCTCTTGTGGGCAATCTCATAGAGAGACTCTTATCCTTTATGTGATCTGCCTCAAGGACATTAGCAGGACGATGGACCAATGTTGAAATGTCGCACCAAAAAGTGTCCACGTTTTATCCACGATTTATTTTCCATGAATACATGCGGGTACTATGATAACACTAACTACACAAAATGAAATATTAGAGAGAATTTGCATTATCTCTAGAAGGATTTATTTATTAAGTTCTTCGAACTCTATAGTTAGTTTTGAAATATCTGTTTGTATGTCTTACCTCGTATCCTAATTCAAAATTTTATAGTTTAATTAGAATATTTAGGTGATTGTATATATATAATATTCAATACAAGAATAATCTATGCATGATCTTCTTGAAAGATTTCTACGATGTAAAGACATCTTCGTTTTTCATGTATGCCCGTGCTAACGCTACGGTAAAAACAAAATGACAATATATCAATTAAAAAATAAAAACAAAACTCATGCTCAAAATCAAAGAGATAAATTATGGATGCTTGAATTTTGTCATCCATTATCTATCGGCGTGCCTATAAAATAGACTGAATAAACAATTAAATATAGATAGAAAACTAAATTAATGAAAGGATCATTGCAAGACATCAATCATCTCATAGCTTCGGACAATATCGCAAAGTTACTAAAAACTATAACCGTGCCCTCACCTCAAGCATTGTCCAGATAAATGGATTACAATGAAAGAAATGGATATCGGAGATTTCTTTCTGCTAATATAAAATATTATCTTAGCCGCATCATAGAAAGATTTATAAAGTAGAGTTCGTGAGCCTGCGACGCCGCGCATTCCGTGACTATGTTAAATTCATAAACTATGTTTTTTAGATTAAATGTCACTTTATCGTTGGTATTTAATTTTTATAATATTATTATCTTATTATACGATCCGTATATTTTTAATATAAATTGTTAATTATTCCATAGCAACACAATAGTATTAATAACTCCTGAAGTTATAGCGATTCGATCCGTTATTTTCCGCGCGTGCGTGCAGCCTATATTCTCCGGGCGGGCGGACGGCTCACGGCCGCAAGAAATTTCCTGAGGTCCTGAAATTTCCTCAGTACTAGTAGAAACTAGAACTAATGTTACTGTGAAACAGTGAGAGTGAGAGTATGGTCATGTCTACGACCAACCAATCAGCGTCTTGCATTGTGGACTAACTGGTCGTCGTCTTACCAATCGATCAGTGTCTCGTATTCTCAGCTATTCTGTCGCGCAATAACCATCGCCAATTATATATCGTTAATTTTTTTTTAGGTTGATCGCCATCCAATAAAACAAGATGGAACGTGACATGACCCATAAATATTCTGTTCGTTTGACTTATAAATCATAAATAAAAATACTATTAATTAATATATTAAAAAATATTATTTATTAGCTGAAAAAATATATCTTATCAGTCAACCCAACGGGACAGAACTTCCGGTGTGGGTGTGGGTGTGACAGAGGACGTGACAAACTAGCTTCCGGTGTGGGTGTGGGTGTGGGTGTGGGTGTGACAGAGCCACAGAGGACGTGACAAACTAGTCTCCTACCCTTCGTGTTGGACTCACCCTCCTGGACTCTCGTGACGTCGACGTTCCGAGTGAAAGCGCAAGCGCACAACACTCCACGAAGCCACCGCGCAGCTTCCGCATTCCGGCACTCGCCCCACCTCGTGCCGCTCCCCGGGTCGCTGGCCGGCAGGCCCCACCCACCATTTCTCCTCCGCTTCCCGCCCGTACCCCACCAAAACCTCCCCACAGAAGCTCCCCAAAAATGCCAAAGGAGACGTTACCGTCTCGGTCTCGTCCCCCCCCCCACCCCCCCTTCCTCCCGCCTTCCTCCTTACGCCGCCGCCGCGGCCGGCTCGCGGGTCGCGGTTGCTCACTCCTCTTAAAGCGCGCGCCCCGCCCAAACCTGAAACCCTTTCACGCCACGGGGCCCCAACTGCGCCTATCGCAATGTCGCTCGAGATCCACGAGGGTGTGTCCGGTGGGCGATGGAGTGGTGGGCGACCAAGTGTTCGATGCTCAGCGTCTGGCGCGGCATGGTGCTGATTGATTTTTTTTTTTTGTGGGGTGCTCTCTGTGCAGAGGATGGTGGTGGTGGGGCGTCTGGTGCCCGCCCGGCGAAGGTGATGTCTGTTTCGGGGAGCGGGAAGCGGGGGCGGTACGTGCGGCAGGTGACGGGGCGGCACAACGACACCGACCTCCACGTGGCCGCGCGGGGCGGGGACGCCGCGGCGCTGCGCCGCGCGCTGTGTGTGGCGGCGGCGGCCGTGGCCGCCACGGTGGAGGGACCCGAGGACCTCGAGGCTGCGCGGCGCGCGGTGGCCGCGGAGCCCAACGAGGCCGGGGAGACGCCGCTCGTCGCCGCCGCGGAGAGGGGCCACCTCGAGGTTGTCGTGGAGCTGCTCCGGCACCTCGACGCCGAGGGCCTGTCCGCGAAGAACAGGTCGGGGTACGACGCGCTGCACGTCGCTGCCAGAGAAGGGCGTCATGGTGAGTGTCAATCCTTTAGCGCTCTCTCTTACTGTCTTACAGTTGTTTTATCTATTTAGCATAACATTTGGAGAATCGAGCTTTGCAACTGCGAGTTTATCAGTAAGAAGTTTCTTGGTTAACTTATGCTACAATTGGTAAATCAGTTGACAAGTAAACTGCCTCTTCTCAGTTTGAACCAAATAGTAGTAGTTGCACAGTGCATGATTACTTTGATAGGAGCGCTATGACATACTAGCACACAGTACTGGTGAGAAAATGATATTGTTTAATGTTTTCTTTGCTTCTAGGCAACAAATACTATGATACAAAACATAGAGCATGTGGGCATATGGCCAGACACAACCACATACTTCTCATTATTTTATACATAATTCGGTTATGATTATCTGTTCATGTATCCGTTAACAAAGAGATCGAAAACTAGCCCTCTTGTTTACCTATGAACTCAGTGCCTAAATATGTGTGCAATTGCAAGCCAAACTGTTACTCTTCAATATGTGTGGACTTATAAGCAGAGTGGTTACTATTCAGATAGTAACCACTCTGAAAAACAGTAGGCTCTTTTGAAGACAGATTGCTATGAAGTAGTTTTTCTTATAAGTTTTGTGTGTAAGCGACTTGGAATTGGGACTTTTGGGATGGTAGGAAATGTTTTTAGTTGCATAGGAACATCAAACTGTTGCCCTTGGCCATTGGAGCAAATTTGTGCATGGTAATTGTGAAGCTAATAGAACCTATATTTTCTTATATCCAGGAAAATTTAGGATTGTATATTCCCTATGTGTTGACATACTCTACAAAGTATCTTCATGCCACCTGTTTGGTGTATTAACACTGGAGCAAATTGTCCTAACAAGTAGGAGTGCTTGTTTGTCAGCTGTTGTGCAGGAAATGCTACACCATGATAGGATGCTTGCCAAAACATTTGGCCCTGCAAATACTACTCCACTTATATCAGCAGCTATGAGGGGCCATATTGAAGTTGTTGAACTATTGCTGGAACAAGATGACTTTGGATTGGTGGAAATGGCCAGAGATAATGGAAAAAATGGCTTACATTTTGCTGCTCGACAGGGACATATTGGAATTGTCAAAGCGCTACTTGAGAAGGATCCTCAGTTAGCAAGAAGAAATGACAAGAAAGGTCAAACAGCTCTTCATATGGCCGTAAAGGGAACAAGCTGTGATGTTCTTAGAGCCCTAGTGGATGCTGATCCAGCAATTGTAATGCTGCCAGATAAAAATGGGAACACGGCTTTGCATGTCGCAACAAGAAAAAAAAGAGCAGAGGTATTTACAATAGATAATGATAAACTTTTTAAATTGACGTTCCATCTGCACAAAACTATATGTGCAGTTTTTGTTGATAGTTTCTCATACCTATTAATGATCATTGCTTTGTCCCCTTTCTTATCTTATTAGACAATCCTGTGCATTGTTCCACAAGCATCCACACTCTTCTTCCAGTTTTAAAGAAATCCCCTGAATAAAATAGCTACTCAGACTAGGCCAGCTGGCTCAGCCCCTAGGTTGATTTCATATCTGGAGATTAAAATAATTTGACATACTCTTTATACCTCACTGCTAAATCATCTACAATCAGTTAGAGTTTACTTCTCTCGGGAAAACTGGCATTGAAATTTGAATCATATCAAGTTCAATTGTCAGTGGTCACCTCCCACCTCTTCAAGTGACCTGAAAAGTCAGTATTATACTTTCAGGTGGATTTATCATTCAAATAAATACATCAGGACCAAATATTCTTCAGACTATCAAATAGTTTAGCACAAAATGTGCAAATCTTTTCTTAGGCTGCATCAAGTAACATCTTGTGCAAATTTGTGCTCTAGAGTAGAGTTTTACTAGTTTGTTAATCATATTGTTGAAATTTCAAGGCAGCCATATTTCACCACGGCATACATAAGATTGTTTGGTACTTTGATATGATAAAAAATTACTTGCTCCTAACTTAACTATTATATTTCAACTTCTGTCCGACTTAATGTTCTCTTTGTCTTATCTTCTACAGATAGTTAGTGTTCTTTTGCGGCTACCAGATACCCATGTCAATGCACTGAACAGAGACCACAAGACTGCCTTTGATATAGCTGAAGGGTTGCCAGTATGTGAGGAGTCTTGTGAAATTAAGGATATTTTATCTCAACATGGTGCACTCAGATCTAGGGAGCTGAATCAGCCTCGAGATGAGCTACGGAAGACAGTGACAGAGATAAAGAAAGATGTCCACACACAGCTGGAACAAACAAGAAAAACCAACAAAAATGTTCATGGCATTGCTAAAGAACTCAGAAAGCTGCACAGAGAAGGCATCAACAACGCTACGAACTCTGTAACTGTTGTTGCTGTGCTGTTTGCAACAGTTGCTTTTGCAGCTATATTCACCGTACCTGGTGGAAATGACAATAACGGACTTGCAGTTGTTGTCCAGGCTACATCCTTTAAGATATTCTTCATCTTCAATGCCGTAGCTCTATTTACATCATTGGCAGTGGTTGTAGTTCAAATAACAGTTGTCAGGGGAGAAACCAAGTCTGAGCGAAGGGTTGTTGAGGTGATCAACAAGCTTATGTGGATAGCATCGGTTTGTACTACAATATCTTTCATTGCCTCCTGCTATATTGTGCTAGGCCGCCATTTCCAGTGGGCAGCAATATTGGTATCTTTGATAGGTGGTGTCACAATGGCTGGTGTACTTGGTACTATGACATACTATGTGGTGAAATCAAAGCGCCAAAGGAAGATTAGAAAAAAGGAGAAGATGTCAAGAAGAAGTGGCTCAAGCTCTTGGTATGACAATACTGAGCTCTCAGATACTGAACTTAACCCAGTATATGCCTTGTAAAGAGTGTTTGTCTCTGGAGTCGAGTATGTACTAACAGATACAATAGCTTACTTTATTTGTTGATTGTACAATTTCTCCAGTAACAACAAAAGCACACAGAACTTGCCCATTGTGCAAGGCTCCTGCAGTTGACGAATTTGATGGCACCCAATGTGCTCAATCTGTTGTACATGTGAGTTACAGATTTATTGCTCAATCTGTTGTACATGTGAGTTACAGATTTATTTTCTTTCTGAGAGTCGCTTCTATGCTTTACCTTCTGAGGATTGCTCATATTTTAAAGCGCCAAGGGCTGATTCTAGATACTTGAGCCTGAAAGTACTTTAAGTTATGTGCAACTCCCCTTTTCCAGATTGCATGAGAAGTAATGCCATGGTCATTCAATGTGCGTTCACCTGTGTGTAATTTGGTATGCTGATTCAAAGTCTCAATTATTATCCTGGTGCTCCTATGTTTCATTCCTAGTTCTGCACTTTGTACCTTACTTTGGCAATCCAGCTTCAGGTCTTGACAGGGTTTTAGTTCGTTTTAATCAGTTAGGCAGCAAGTTCTTAACATCCTATGTTATTTTTCAGTTATAATTTTCTAAACTGCAACTGTAGGACATAGCAAATAACCTGTTCGGCTAAATCAAGAGTTTATTTTCAAGTTAGAGAGTATTTGGTGATCATGGCTGGAAACCGATTGATATTAAGGATTACCAGTTCATTGTGGATGTACTTTTGTTTTTGTTATTTTGCTTTCTGTATTCGTGAACTGTTCAGTCTTATGTTGAACACATGAAATTTCTACCACAACTAATTAATGTAATGTAACACTGAAGTGTACTGGCTACTCATCACGTCAGCAACAGCATATGTGGCTATATTTACTAAAGTGTGGTGATACTGTTTATGATATTCACCTTGTCGAATTTGAAATGGTCATTGGGATGCACATGACCTGGTATACTTCGGTGCAGGTATCACTGATGGGATAAAAGACTCATTTGGTCTGTCACTGATTACTTTGCTTACTAATTAGAGAGTTGGAATTTCCCTCAAAAAAGAAAAAAAGAAGAGAGAGGGAGTAGTAAAAGTTGTCACAGCCGTCCTAACAGACTCAAAATTCTTGCAGGACTAGAAAGGCGAAAGGAGGCAGCTTGATGAGTCATGCAAAGATGCATAAGATTTGGCTTATGCAAACATTGGCTAACTGTTGGTGCCTAAGAGGTAGGCAGGTGTAAAGTAGGCCCTATTATGTTGCTCTCAGTCCTAACATTGCTCAACATCATCAATGTAGTGGATAGCTCTGCTTACCTTTTGCTTTAATCTTGCCCTGCCTTTTGTCAACATGCTCTCTTAGTTTAAGGATTCCTGTCTTCATTTGGCGATTTCATCAGTATATGTTCTGCTTTGAAGTTAAGGAATGTAGTGTTCCCTTGATTGTGTTTCTTTTGTTTCGATTTGGGATAGATTCTGGCAAGCAGTATTCTTTAATGACAATCCGTGATCCCAGTGCTGATATTATTATATCTGATCTGTTATTGTAGTTTCAGCATTGCTGGTTATCTACATGAGGAAAACCACTGAGTTGAAAATTCAATATGATGGAATAAAGCTGATTTTGTCCATTGCTCTGCAGCTTTCTTATTTCCAAAGATGAGTAAACAAATAGAACTACATTTTCCAACTTACACACAAAATCACAGGACAAACAGAGTTATTGCAGAGATAGACAGCTGGGGCTGTTAGATTTATCCTAGAAATTCATCTTCTGTTGTATAGTGTCCTTGACCTACCTAACTTGTGATGGAACCTTTTACACTGCTGTTTTTGTCACAATGAGCATTCATTGATACTTCACAGGATAATCAAGCTAGGAGAAATTCGAAATCCGAAGTGGTAACTAGTAGAAGAAAAGAAAGCCTGAAAACTGTTTCAGCAAACATAAGGTTCAAGTCAAATAAGTGGAAATGTCACATTTTTATGATTTATTATTATTTAAATTTAATGTTTCTTGCAATGCATACGAGGACCCCCATTGAGCTTATTCCGGCATTGGTGGGAATGAAATTCATGCCCGCATTGATCCCCCCCCCCCCCCCCCCCCCCCCTCCTTTGTGTTGGTGAATAATTCCATGCTTGTTGTTGTTAGATGATTTGTTACTCTAAAGACGAGTTTGTATGCATATGTAATTATAGGTTATAGAATGTACTTTATAAATGATACTCCTTTTTTTGTTTGTCACAGCAAGAAAAAGATTTTGCCCTTCATGCTTGCATGTTTTAACATTTTAAGTGTAGGCTACAGTATCTTTTTAAAATTTTCAAAATAAGGTCACTGCTGTAACATTTGCGTGTTCCTTGGTTGACATGAATGCATAAACAAACAAACAAACAACAACAAAGCCTTTAAGTCCCAAACAAGTTGGGGTAGGCTAGAGTTGAAACCCAACAGAAGCAAAGGTTCAGGCACGTGAATAGCTGTCTTCCAAGCACTCCTATCTAAGGCTAAGTCTTTGGGTATATTTCATCCTTTCAAGTCTTCTTTTATTGCCTCTACCCAAGTCAACTTCGGTCTTCCTCTGCCTCTCTTCACGTTACTATCCTGACTTAGGATTCCACTACACACCGGTGCATCTGGAGGTCTCTGTTGCACATGTCCAAACCATCTCAACCGGTGTTGGACAAGCTTTTCTTCAATTGGTGCTACCCCTAATCTCTCACGTATATCATCGTTCCGAACTCGATCCCTTCTTGTATGACCGCAAATCCAACGCAACATACGCATTTCCGCGACACTTAGCTGTTGAATATGTCGTCTTTTCGTAGGCCAACATTCTGCACCATACAACATAGCAGGTCTAATCAACGTCCTATAAAACTTGCCTTTTAGCTTCTGTGGTACCCTTTTGTCACATAGGACACCAGACGCTTGCCGCCACTTCATCCACCCTGCTTTGATTCTATGGCTAACATCTTCATCAATATCCCCGTCCCTCTGTAGCATTGATCCTAAATATCGAAAGGTTGACATGAATGCATGGTATATCTTAATATGGAGGCCAATTGATGATGTCCAATTTCCAGAAAAGCTTTTTTTGTCCAAGTTGGGCATTTTGAATTAATGTAAAGATATGATCTTGCATAGTTACTGCAGCTATATCTTTCAAGAGTATGGTTTTTGTGATTTGTTCAAGAAACAGGAATCACGTAGGCTTTAATTAGAAACTGTTATATATGTGAATATATACAACCAGTATAAACCGCAACTAACTAAAAAATAATTGGTTGTGCCCTAGCACCTTTCATTTTGGTCACAGCACATGAATGTGGCTAAAGATACTGATCAGAGAAAATATTAAATGCTACATCCCAATTTTGAAGACAAATAAAAATCGAGGGAATTCTTCAATATTTGTCCTTAAACAGAAATTGCTTACATTGATATTTCTGAAGGCCATAATATCAGACATATATCATATCTACAGAAAGCCCAAGTTCAAAAGAGTACAGAATTATTGGGGGACATTGAATTTACATTTGTATTTTGGGTAATCTCAAATATACACCTCAGCGTCTTCGGATTCTGCTGCTATTTTTGATGCTGATGATAACATGAAACGGAATCCTGCGTCGCTTGCACTCTTCCTCACTGAGGCGAGCTGCTGTGACTTCTTGCAGTATGCTATTGCGCCCTGAATTGGATTGTCCATCTCTGAACTTGCACTGCTACTCCTCCTCAGCACTGATCCAACACCAGAGTCATTTGAGCTTGGAATTGAGAAGGAGGATGAATTTGACGAAGAACATGACGATGATGAAACAGAGGATGCCTTGTTTGATGATGAGTATCGGATAATGACGCTGGAGAAGGATCTCCTATGGCCACACTCGTCCTCTTTAAACTTGCCACCTGCTGTGGTGCTATTGCTGATGGGTGAGGCTATGTACCTTTTGCTTCTGATATGGCCAAATGGGTTCTTCCTCCAGGTATTGAACTGTGCATTGGACAACTCATTTGCTCTAGGTACACCATTCTTGTCATCTGGATTCCCTCCTTTAGTAGCAAATATTGTCTTCAGATAAGCTTTTGATGCCTTGAGCTTGAGACCGAGGTTGAGGTGCCTGATGAACTTGAGCTTCTTGGACCATGGCTTCTTCTCACAGGCTGCCACCTCCTCGGCAGCATCACTACCAGTGGATATGCACTCATGGAAGTAGTACTCTGCATTGAGCTCACCACTGGCATAACATGAGTTTGCTGCTGATACATTGCATGACTGGTATGGTGTTGCTGGGGCAGTGCTTGCTGAAAGTAAGCCCTTCTCAGCTGCACTCTCAAGTAGCTTCTCAACCATCTGGATGCGTGGTGGAAGATGGAGTGGTAGCAGCTTGCCCTTGTAGAAGAGCTCATCTGCTGGGGATGCCACGGGCTCCCGCAGGTCTGGTGGAGCCAACATGTGGAATTCAAACTCTCGCGAGTGTTGTGGCGAGGCTGCCATGGCACTGTTGTAGCAGAGCAAGCTTGCGGTGGTGGTGGCCGTTTCTGATGCTGCTGGTGAGCTCAGATCCATGTCTATGTAGTCCTCTTCTTGGAGTGGTTGGTCATGGATTTGGGGGCTATGTTTTGCCATTGTTCTTGCCTTGCTTTGTGTGTTTGGTGACTTGTGTCTTCTGGTTTGGGTTGGTCTTGGCAGAGGTGGTGGTTGTGTTTTAGGAAGAGAGTGGAAGAAGTTTCGGCATGCTTTAAAGCAGAATCCCTGTAGCTAGAGAGGTTTATAAATTGGCTTATACTTCTTACGAGGGACCTATCTGTGCCCCTATGATCTGCCTTTTGTTTGCATCTAATCCTCTTTCTGTCGGCAGCTATATGTAATGCAGCACCGTGTTGTGAAATAACTGTTTTACTCTATTATTGATCTATATGGCTGCAGTGCTTTTATGTGATTAGGTTATTTTATTTATACCTATTCCTTCCATGGCATGCTTCTCCTCTTTTCATGACAGAACCTACTAATTTTGTTTGGATGTGTAGGGTTACATTTACAAGGCCACCATTAAGAGCTAGGCTTACGAGGTGATCACTTTTACTGATAAATTATTTACAAAATGCCTACTGATATGTGGGCCTTCACACCACTTGGTCTGCATGTTAACTGGACAGGTGCACTTGGAAGCTTCATATTCTTTGAAGCAAGTGTTGAAAATTGTTTTCAAATTTTTGGGTTACCTGATGATGGCTTGGGTTGAAACTTGAAATTTTAAAGGCCTTGTTGTTAAAAGAAACAAGACAGACCTTGTGGACATGAGACAATCTGACTGTGAAATATGATAAGTTTCTTGTAAAGGTAAAATATTTTGGTGATTGACCTTGTTATGTATGAGTGCTCTATTTTAAATCTAAAAGGGAGAACGCATGCCCTCAAAACATGGAGCAAGGTGCCATTTGTTTATTCAATCTTTATGTCAACCTTTGGAAATGTGAGGGTGACATCAGGTGCAAAAGATTAGGCCCCTTGTTTAAGTTACCTGTCTAAACTGAGCGTGCGCGGCTGGGTGTTTGTTTCTATGGGCGTGCTTGTTGATGCCGTTCCATTCCTGGGATCCCTTGTCAACTTTGTCTCATTGGAGTTTGGTGTAATTATTGACAACTGCGCATGCATCAGCTCTCATCGAGGCCTCTCTACATTATAGAATGTGTCTAAACTTAAGCTGTTTCAAAGTGGACTTGTTTGGGGTTTCTATCTTGTTTTCTCTTTGCGCAAATTTTTAAAGGCGTTGGTTGGATCTAACCACTCACTGACTCATTTCATTTTCTGTGCAGATCTACCAGGAACCTGCTGAAGCAAAAGAGCCTAAGTGTATGCACATTTCAGCAAACAAAATGTTCCTTATTTTCGTGGTAAGCTATATCTTTACATACGGTGGGAACTCAGAAGGACAACTGCCCCCGCGTCGCTCCCACGTGAGCGGCTCGGGCGGCTCCTCCCCCCAAACCCTAGCAGCCCCTCCCCTCCCCTCCCCGCCACGCCGCCGCCGGAGCTAGCCGCCGGCATGGCCGCCCGGCCGACAGGGATGGCGGCGGCGGGGCCTTTCTCCTTTCTCTTGGTGGCGCGTGCGGCAGCCCTCCCCTCACGTGAGCTGCGTGGAGCTCAGCGGGGAGGGCCGTCGCGGCTATGGCGGCGCCGGCTGGTGCCCGAGCTAGCGCAGGGGACGACGGCGGGCTCTCCTTCTCCTCCGCGCGTTCCCCTCCTCCTCTCTTGACGGCGACGGCGGCGACAGCTGGGGCCGCCGGTCCGGGCCAAGTGAGGTCAAATCCGGTGCCCGAGAGGCCGGATCTAGACTCCAGGTGGCCAGTTCGGCTTTGGGGCCGACGGCGGGTGAAGTGGTGGCCAGTGGCGGTTGCGGTGGCGCCGGGGCTTGTGATGGCGCTGGGGGCAGCGCTCCCTCTGCCTGCCTCTCCCCTCACGGCCCTGGCTGTTGCGGTGGCGGCCGGGCCTCTTCAAGGACTGGCTATGGCCAGGGCAGCAACCTGCTAGCTAGCCTGCCCGTGGTGGTCGGTTTGCCGGCCTCGGCGACGGGCAGGGTGATGGGCCAGCACAAGGCGGTGCCTGCAGTTGTGCTCAAGACGGAGGCAGCGGCGGCGGCATGGGGCGCCGGGTTCGGGGCCTGGTGTCCGGATTCGGCGGTCCCAGGGCAGGGGGCGGCGCCCGAGATGGTGGGGCACACGCCCTGTAGCGGTTGGCGGCGAGGTCAGCTGCGACATCGGCGGGTGCCAGGTGAAAGCATCTAGGCCCCTAGTTGGGTTTCGGTGATTAATGATAATACAAGATTACTATGACTAACGTGTGTTTTACATATGCAATTAACTTAGGTCATGGTAATGGAGATCAATCGGGCAATCAAAGTTGTCATGCCCCTACGATGGAAATTGTTTCAGTTTTCAAAGGATGGACGACAAGGTTAAGGATGACTAGTTCTAAGTGTTGATTGGAGTTGGAGAGACACTTAGAGTAGTTTAGGACTTTGTTTTTTTCTTTGGCCGTACTATTAAGGGGGATATGGACGGGTAGCTTGACCTAGTTGAGTCTAGTGAGTTAGGTGTGGTGCACACTTGTTAAAACTAGCTCTAGGTAGCTCCTACGAAGCCCTTTGATCCCATGGAGCAAACTTCATTCACAAATAATCGAGAGTTGGAAGTGAATGGAGGGTCAAATACTGACCGGACGCTGGCTCTGGTGCGACCGGACGCTGGCCGCAGGGTCCGGTCAGTTCATTTGACCGAGGAGATCAAGTCTGGTGTGACCGAACGTTGGAAGGTCAATGTGACCGGACGCTGAGGTCCAGCGTCCGGTCGACTCCAGTAAGGGTCCAGACTTGAGAAAGTGTGACCGGACGCGTCCGGTCAATACTGACCGGACCCTGAGTATCCAGCGTCCGGTCGAGTCCAGTAAGGTTCCAGTAAGGGTTTTATGTGACCGGACGCGTCCGGTCAGTGCTGACCGGACCCTGCCAGCGTCCGGTCAACTCATTACTACTGGTTCGCGGGTTGAACTGACCGGAGCGTTCGGTCAACATGATCGGAGCGTCCGGTCATCCCGCAGAAGCTCATAACGGTTCGTTTTTCAGGCTGCCTTATAAATAGAAGCTCCATTCGTGTGTGGAGTTACTTTTGCTCATTTCAACAGCTAAGAAACACGTTTGTGAGTGCCAAGAAGAGCAAGGTTCTAGTGAGGTGTTTGTGATTTGAGAATCCAAGAGTGAAACCTCATTAGTGAATCAAGAGTAGATAAGTGTGCATCCATCTTCTCATTAGGCTTCGTGTGGTCAAGTGAGAGTTCGTGCTTGTTACTCTTGGTGATCGCCATCACCTAGACGGCTTGGTGGTGATTGGGAGCTTGGTGTTCACCCAGCGGAGCTTGTGGGTGACCCAACTCAAGTTGTAAGCGGCTTTGGGTGATTCGCCGCGACTGAGTGTCGAAGAATCAACCTGTAGAGAGCACTTGATCCTTGCGCGGGTGCTCCAACAAGGACTAGTGGAGAGTGGCGACTCTCCGATACCTCGGCAAAACATCGCCGCGTTCCTCTCTCCATTTACTTTGAGCATTTACTTTAAGTATTTACTTTGAGCAATTCAATACTTGTCTTTACATTCATAGAATTGCCATGCTAGAGTAAGTTTGGAACATAGGTTGCAAGTCTTTTGTGCGTTAATTTGATAGAAACACTTTTCTAGGCACAAGGGGTTAATTGGGCTATCCATAGGATTTGATTATTGCAAGAAAATTTAGAATTAGCCCAATTCACCCCCCCTCTTGGGCATCTTGATCCTTTCAATTGGTATCAGAGCCTCGTGCTCACATTTTTAAGCTTAACCGCTTAGAGTAAGATGTCTCATAGGGATGGACTTCATCCTATCTTCAAGGGGGATGATTTTTCATATTGGAAAATTCGCATGGAGGCTTACCTAGAAGCTCTAGACGTTGGAATACTTAGAGCCACCTCTTAAGGGTTTTCAACACCTAAGAATGCCGCACAACTTCAAGGCGATGAAGTGAACTATGAAAAATGGAATGCAAAGGCTCACAACACCATCTTTAGAGGCCTTTGCAAAGATGTGTTCAATCGTGTAAGGAACCACAAAGACGCCCATGCACTATGGTCGGACGTTTGTGCGCTCTATGAGGGAACTAAGAGTGAGCGTGGGGAACGCTATCATCTTATGATTAAAAAGCTAAATTCATTTGAGATGCTTCCCAAAGAATATGCTAATGAGATGTATTCATGTTTGAATATTCTTGTAGAGGAAGTCAATGGGCTTGGACTTACTCAAATGTCGCCATCCGACGTTGTGAGAAAGATCTTGAGTGTCCTCCCCATTAACAAATATGGCCATATTGTGACCGTGCTACACCAAGGTGATCTTTCCACCGCTACACCGACACAAATCTTAGGAAAGATTAATGCTCATGAAATGTACATGCACATCACGCCACAAGATGGCTCATCCTCTACAAAGAAGAAAGAGAAAGACTTAGCATTCAAAGCTAGCCAAGATAAGGGCAAGGCAAGACTTGAGTATGAGAGCTCAAGTGATGAAGATGATAAAGAAAGTCTTACTCTCATGGTGAAGAAGACCGCCAAGATGCTAAAGAAGCTAAACAAGAGTGGCATCAAGTTTGACGACAAGAAGAAGAAGTTCTTCACTAGCTCAAAAAGAAAGCCAATCTTCGAGATGGATTGCTACAATTGTGACGAACTTAGTCATCTAGCTCATCAATGTACAAAGCCCAAGAAAGACAAGTTTAAGAACAAGAACAAGGGAAAGAAATATGACTCAAGCAATGAAGATGAAGATAAGAAGAAAAAGAACAAGCCATACAAGAAGAGAGATGGCAAAAAGAGGGACTTCTACAAGAAGAAAGGTGGAAATACCTACATTGTCGATGATTGGCTCACGGACATTGATTCATCAAGTGGATCATCCGATGATGATAGTGACGATGAAAAGGTGGCTGCCATTGCTATTGATCTTGCATCTTCACCGCCATCATTGTCATTATCCTCTACACACCTATGCCTTATGGCCAAGGGTGAACGCAAGGTAACTAAGAGTGATGATAGTAGTGATGATGAACATGCTAGTGATGATGATAGCGATAGCGATGATAATGACTCACCTACATATGATGATCTTGTCAAAATATTAAGAAAATACACTAAGATCATTAGAAAGAGTAGAGCTACAGATAAAAAGCTTGATGCTAAAAATGATTCACTCTTAGCTATGTGTGATACATTGGAAAAGGCTAATGATGAGCTTCGAGAAACTAATGATGCTATATCATCCAAACTCAAGGAGCTCAAATCCTCCAAGAAAGAGCTTAAAGATAAATATGATAAACTTGAGTGGGTGCACAATGAACTCGTCACTAGCCACAACAAGCTAAAAGATGAATACACTACTCTTAAGATTAATCATGATACTCTTGTTATTGCTTAAGAATTTTTATCAAATGAGCCACATGATGCTACTAACCATGTTGTCAAGATTGATATAGCTACTTCATGTGATGATTTAATTGATGAAAGCATTGAGCATGGATCTAGTAGCAAAGGCAAGCAAGTGGTTGAGTGCAATGACTATGATGAGTATGTCAAGCTCAAGAGTGACAATGAGAAGCTCATGAAAGATCTTGAAGAGATGAAAAGTCACAACACCATTGTGCTAGAAACTCTTGATCATGACAAAGAGTTGATCCTTGAGAATGAGAAGCTCAAAGAAGAAAACAAAAAACTCAAGGAAGAGAAGAACAATGATATTCTCAAGGAAGAGAACAAGAAGCTCAAGATGGAGAAAGAGCATCTCAAGGTGGGATTGAGCAAGTTTGCTAGAGGCAAGCATCTCCAAAGTGAGCTACTCATGAATACCGTCATGAAGATGGATAGAAGTGGCATTGGATATATGGCAAGTATAGAGAAGATGAAGGTCCAAGCTCAACACCAACAATCAAAGCCAAAGCCAAAGCCAAAGAGATATTTTGAGTGTAGACAAGAAGGCCACTTTGCTCATGAGGTTGTTGTATCCAAAGCCAAAGCAATTGTGTGATCTTGGCTTTCAATGCTTGTTCACCGAGAAGGAGGTTGTTGTATCCAAGGTAGATGACAATCAAGTGATATTCAATGGATTTAGATACAACAACTTATATCTAGTTGACTTCACCTCCGAAGATGCAAATTTGAAGACTTGCCTATTCACCAAAACCACACTTGGGTGGCTATGGCATAGAAGACTTACTCATGTTGGGATGAGCTCACTCAAGAAGCTTATGAAGAATAATTTGGTGAGATGGTTGAAGGATGTGAAGTTTGGGAAGGACAAGCTTTGTAGTGCATGTCAAGCCGGTAAGAAAGTTGCAAACACTCATCCAACCAAAGCTTTTATGTCAACCACAAGAGTGCTAGAACTTCTACACATGAATTTATTTGGACCAACAACATACAAGAGTTTGGGAGGAAATCTCTATTGTCTTGTAATTGTGGATGACTATTCAATGTATACATGGGTGTTCTTCCTTTATGACAAATCCGAAGTTGCATCTTGTTTTAAGAAGTTTGCTAAGAGAGCTCAAAATGAATTTGAAGTGAAGCTCAAGAAGATAAGAAGTGACAATGGTAAAGAGTTTGACAACACAAACATAGAAGCTTATTGTGATGAAGTTGGAATCAAACATGAAGTCTCCGCAACATATACTCCTCAACAAAATGGTGTAGTTAAGAGGAAGAACCGAACTTTGATCACTCTTGCAAGGACAATGCTAGATGAGTACAACACCCCCAAAGCTCTATGGGCGGAAGCAATCAACACCGCATGTTATACATCCAACTGCCTATTTCTTTAAAAGTTCATTGTCAAGACACCTTATGAGTTGCTCAATGGGAAGAAGTCGAACGTCTCCTTCTTTAGGGTGTTTGATTGCAAATGCTACATCTATAAGAAGCGGCAACACCTAGGGAAGTTTCAAAGACGTTGTGATATTGGTCTTCTTGTTGGTTACTCATCAAAGTCCAAAGCATATAGAGTATTTAATCATGCCATCGGCTTAGTTGAAGAAACATATGATGTGGAATTTGATGAATCTAACGGCTCCCAAGGAGCACATGAGAATCTTGATGATGTAGGTGATGAACCGTTGTGAGAGGCTATGAAGAATATTTTGGTGGGAGACATCAAGCCAAAAGATGATGAAAATGATGTACAAGTCATCAACCAACCTTCTTCATCAAGTGTACCACAAGATGGTGAAAAAGATGGGAGAGTAGAAAATAAAGATACTCATATCTTCCATGAGCAAATGGTGGTACAAGCACAAGATGTTGATGCTCCACAACCTTCTCCTCAAGTGGTCAACAGAAGAAATACACCTCTTCTATAAGATCATCCACAAGATCTCATCATAGGGAGTCCATCAAAGGGTGTAATGACTCGATCTTAAAAACTTACTTCATTTATTGTTCATCACTCTTTTGTCTCTTGCTATGAGCCTACCAAAGTAGAAGAAGCTCTTAAAGATCCAGATTGGATCAATGACATGCATGAAGAGTTGAATAACTTCACTCGCAATGAAGTTTAGACTCTTGAAGAGCGACCAAAAGGTGCAAGAGTCATTGGAACAAAGTGGGTGTTCCGCAACAAGCAAGATGATCAAGGTATTGTTGTGAGGAACAAGGCAAGACTAGTTGCAAAGGGGTTCTCTCAAGTTGAAGGCTTGGATTTTGGAGAGACCTTTGCACCGGTTGTAAGATTAGAAGCCATTCGTATCCTACTTGCATATGCATCACATCATGAAATGAAACTATATCAAATGGATGTGAAAAGTGCATTTTTAAATGGCATTATTAATGAACTAGTCTATGTTGATCAACCTCTCGGGTTTGAAGACCCTAGATATCCTAATCATGTTTATAGGTTGTCCAAGGCTCTATATGGGCTTAAGCAAGCCCCAAGAGCTTGGTATGAGCGCCTTTAGGACTTTCTTATTGGGAAGGGCTTCACCATTGAGAAGGTCGATACTACACTATTCACCAAGAAGCTTGATGGACATATCTTCATTTGTCAAGTATATGTTGATGATATCATCTTTGGATCATCAAATGAAGACTCATGCAAAGAATTTGGTGAATTGATGTCAAAGGAGTTCGAGATGTCCATGATTGGTGAGCTTACATTCTTTCTTGGTTTTCAAGTCAAGCAAATGAAAGAAGGCGTCTTCATCTCTCAAGAGAAATACACTAAAGATCTTCTCAAGAGATTCAAGATAAATGAATATAAGCCAATCAAGACTCTAATACCTACTAATGGACATCTCGACCTAGATGAGAGAGGTAACCCGGTTGATCAAACTCTCTACCGTTCTATGATTGGTAGCTTGTTATATTTAACCGCATCTAGGCCCGACATCATGTTTAGTGTGTGTATATATGCTAGATTTCAAGCTAGTCCTAAGAAAACACATTTAATTGCCATAAAAAGAATCCTTAGGTATCTTAAGCACACACCAAGCATTGGCCTTTGGTATCCCAAAGGAGCTTTATTTGAATTAATTGGCTATTCCGATTCAGATTATGCCGGATGCAAGGTTGATAGAAAAAGCACATCCGGAGGGTGCCATTTACTTGGTAGATCACTTGTGTCTTGGTCCTCCAAGAAACAAAATAGTGTGGCTTTATCCACCGCTGAAGCGGAATATATCGTCGCGGGTGCATGTTGTGCACAAATTTTATACATGAAACAAACTTTGCTAGACTATGGTGTAGTTCTAGAAAAGGTACCTCTTTTGTGCGACAATGAAAGTGCGGTAAAACTTGCAAATAATCCGGTTCAATACTCTCGCACCAAGCATATAGATATCCACCATCACTTTCTAAGAGATCATGCGGCTAAAAATGATATATCACTAGAAGGTGTAAGATCCGAAGATCAATTAGCGGATATCTTCACTAAACCGCTAGATGAGGCTACTTTTTGTAGATTGCGAAATGAGCTCAATGTACTTGATTTTAGTAACTTCACTAAAAATTGAGCTTGTGTTGTCCCTTGCATTCATTGTAATATACAACATGCTTAATTTGTGGCAATGCATATAGGGCTTGTCTAACATGGTTAAGATAACCGTCGCAAAGCGTGTGAAGAAGCTTAACCTTGGATCAAACTTGACAAGCAACTAGATTTACTTACAAGTATTGCATATGCATGAATGTTGTTTTGTTCCATTTGCCCTCTTGTTGCCTATTTTCTTAAAAAGAATTATAGTCTAAGGCAAAAATATTTTGAAAAATATGAGGGTTTGAGAGAGGTCACTCACATCAGTCCCAATTGGTGTTTATTTGGATCTTATTCAAGTTGGGACTTGATTGGGAACAGGCAGCGCGAAGGAAGTTTGAAGATTTGCTGGAAAAAGTGCACCGGACGCTGCACCGGACGCTGCTGTCCAGCGTCCGATCAGTTCACAGGAGGTGAACTGCTGCCGAAGGAGTGACCGGACGTTGCGTCTGTGCGTCTGGTCAGGAGGACCTTCAGCGTCCGGTTGATCGAAGGAAGGAAAGGCAGTACTGACCAGACCCTGCCTGCGTCCGATCATGGACCACCGGACGCGTCCGGTCCCGATGCCAGAGGAATTGGACCTCTCTGGAATCGACCGGACGCTGGGTGGTAGCGTCCGGTCGCTACCACCGAAGCGTCCGGTCAGTGGATCTCACGCGGCTTCAGGACTCTTTTCTCTGTTTCCTTCTTCGTCGCGTTTGGGACCCTCATATAACCGCTGCCTTCGATTTGATTCCCCGTGACCTAGCCCTAGCCCTTGCCACCGCCAGGTCGTCGCCATTGCTCACCCGCGACCGTCCAGCACACCACGCCGCCGCAGCCTAGCCCGTAGCCGAGCTCCTTGCGCCGGTCATGCATGCCACCACGCCTTCCTTGCCTGTGCTCGCCCGGCCCTCTCACCACCGCGCTCGCTCGGCCCTCCCGCCACCACGCCGCCTAAGCCGAGCCTGCTGCCAAGCCTCACCGCGCGCCTCCGGTCTACCTGCTGCTCAAGCAATCGGCCTAGCCCTGTTTTCTTCTTGGTAAGACCAGATCAATGCTCCAAATTCGATTTGCCTGTGAACCTAGATCAACTGCATTGTTTTGATTCTAAATCGCATTCAGGGTTTTCGACCTAACCCGAGCCGGTTCCGAGGTTCCCCCACGCGACGTCTTTCCTTTCCCGGATCGCTGTTCGTTAGGTAGCTTGCCCGTCGTCTCAATTTCGTACCTACATTGCTTGCTTCCTAGGTTTTCGCATCTAGTAGATATATTGTATTTATTCATATATCCATCTATTCTATCATGCAGCGAGTCGGTGCCGTTGTGGTTCTTGTGGCAGTTGGCAGTCAACTCGGAGCTAAGCTCGCGAGTAAGGAACAAGGCCAAGCCTCGAGAGTGTCAGTTTGTTTGTTGATCTTCATCAGTGACAGTTCATCATCTTGTTAGTTCAGATGGCTCACACCAAGAACGTTGGTGGTGGCCCAGGTGATGATGATCGGAGGCCCCCGCCTCGCCTGCCAACAGGATCGAAGGGCAAGTCAACCAAGCAGGTGATATCCAAGAAGTGCAAGTACCCCGACACAGAGATAGCGAGAGCAGCAGCTATTGTAGAGGTCGTAGAGCGTGCCAAGAGAGGCGGTGCCCACAGCAGAGTTGTCATTGTAGATTAGCTGGTTTCACCAGCAGTGAGAGCAGTGCTTGAGGAGGTTGAGCATCGTCACGGTAGTCCAGCTAGGACTGCCACACTTGCAGGACGACAGGTTGCCATTGAGGAGGGTCAATCAGTAGAGCAGGAGCCAGTTCAGCAGACTCAGGAGGGCATGCAGGCACAGCAGACTCAGGAGGGCGAGCAGGCACAGCAGACCTAGGAGGCCGAGGGGACAGAGCTGGCACCCCAGCTTCGCCGCTCTAGACGGACCCATGTACTAGTCTCGCCGAGGCCGCCGACACAGCGGAGGGGATCACGTCCACCACCTAGACCATAGGGTCCACCTCTAGTGGTGCATCTCGACTTGAGGGCCGCCATGGCCAGACAGGTTCAGCAGCTGCGATTTGTAGAGTTTGAGGTTTGGTTTCCTCCAAGGAGGGATGAGAGAGCAGCTGAGGGTTTTTACACGCCACTGCAGGAAGATTTCTACAATGTTTATCTCAACAGTGGGGCAGCGTTCAGATCTCAGAGAGTCTGTCACATAGAGTCTATTGTGGCAGCAGCCGGAGAGCATATTTGGCCTTACTTATCATATTTGCCAGGGTTGACAGATTTGATTGGACGGACGGGAATATATGTACCATCTTGGGTTCGTCAGTTTTATGCTTCACTCTTCATCGATCCACATCACATATTTATTCACTTTGCCTTCAAAGGCAAAGACTACAGAGTGACGAGTGGTAGGGCCAGAGAGATACTGAGGCTACAGGATCAGCCTGTCAAGATGCATGAGGTTTGTTATGGATAGCAGGAGCCTCCCAGACGTCCTCATGGAGGGTTGGTACCCCCCTACAGATTTAGTGCGACATTGCTTCAAGGAGCCTTTTGGTGAGGGGTCGAGCAGGAACCCCAGTGACTTGACTCCTACAGCGAGAGTACTAGAGGCCATTATCAAGAGGACACTGCTTCCCAGGTTGGGATACAGGGAGGGCCTGACTCGCTTATAGCTCTAGCTTCTCAATGCCCTGATGCAGCAGATAGTATTTGATATCTGGGACCTCCTTCTTTTAGAGATGGAGGATACAATAGCTGAGGGATTCAAGGGTCGCAGGCAGCTTCCCTATGCTCACTGGATCATGTTTCTCATCCGCAGAGTGGTGCTTGATAAGCCCCCAGGTATGATGGATGAGTATATAGGTGCCACCACAGAGTTCCCAACTTACAACCTGTCACAGAGAATCAGACACAACACTCCTCAGGCACCTAGACAGCCTAGCCATTGTCCCGACGTGCCAGAGTCCGCAGCTCAGCAGGATGAGATTATTAGAGGGATTGCAGCCACTGAGGAGGAGGAGCTAGAGGCATAGCAGGAGGTGAGCGAGTATAGTGACAGCTCTGACGACGACTACTAGCCTATTCCTCAGATGCCTCCACGCAGACACGATGCAGAGGCCGGTAGCTCTAGTTCTGCTCCACCTGCTCCGCAGACAGACCCCGCTCTCATTGCTATTCTTGAGCGGATGCAGCAGACATAGGATAGACAAGCACAGGAGACAGCTGCTTCTTTTGCCTAGTTTCAGGCTCAATAGGACGAGTTCTAGAGGCATCAGCAGGCCATGCAGCAGCAGCAGCAGATGCATCAACAACAGATACTCTTGCAGCAGCAGCTTATGGGTTTCATGCAGCATGTAGTGATAGCTCTTAGGGCCCCACAGCCACAGCCTTCGCCCCAGCTTGCTCAGCCGGCTACCACTTCGACGACTCTAGTAGTATAGCCTAGTGGGCTCCAGAGTCAGGGACAGCCTCCAGCTCAGTTTGCTTCACCTCGTGTACAGGTGTCCTAGTGGTTAGCCTCACCCGTGGTAGCCCCGCAGTTCACTCCACTTCAGACAGGCTTCACACCAGAGCAGTCTTCCTCGCTATTCGTGCCTGACACGTCAGTCTCCAGGAGTCTTGGAGCATCCTTCAGCAAGTTGATCGACATGCCTACTCCGCCTCATATGCATACCACCGGTCTGTCTACAGCAGCTCTAGTCATAGTGACTACTTAGAGGCTCCCCTCGTCTGTCGCCTCGTCAGATCCTACGATAGACATACTAGCAGCTTCAAGGCAGCACCAGCCCCAGCTCAGACCTAGACTGCTTCAGCAACACTTCCTGCCATAGAGGGTCAGTCAGTTCAGAGCTCAGGGTCAGATGATGATGGTGCCCAGTTCCAGCTTGCCCCACGTTCTTCAGCGCCCGGCTTGTCCGCTGCAGCCCCGCCGACCGATCCTTAGGTTTTGGTGTTTGACGCCAAAGGGGGAGAGGGAGTTCGAGTATGTAGTCTCAGGGGGAGCTACATTTAGGGGGAGCTAGTTATCTAGTATTAGCTTATTATATATATTTGGAGTTCTATGTGTGTGATACACTATTACTTATGCATTCATGTGTTTACTTTCATGCATACTATTATATATATGTGATAGTGCTATCTATGTGATTGTGATATATGACATGTGTGCTTTCTACTTTGCATTATTTAAATGTCATATCACTTGTGTTATGCTCATTTGCCTTTGCTTCCGCGTTTAAACTCCGTTGCAAATGAGCTTTGTTAATCGTACTCATGCTTAATTCACATCCTTTGAGTACATTGTGTTGGCTTGGGTCATATAAGCTTGACTAACACTTTTGTTCTTATTGACAAAAGCTTATATGAACTAAGCCCATCAAAAACCTCACTCTTTCACATACTCGAGGTGGTATTGCATCAATCACCAAAAAGTGGGAGATTGAAAGCATGTAGGCCCCTAGTTGGGTTTCGGTGATTAATGACAATACAAGATTACTATGACTAACGTGTGTTTTGCAGATGCAATTAAGTTAGGTCATGGTAATGGAGATCAATCGGGCAATCAAAGTTGTCATGCCCCTACGATGGAAATCGTTTCGGTTTTCAAATGATGGACGACAAGGTTAAGGATGACTAGTTCTAAGTGTCGATTGGAGTTGGAGAGACACTTAGAGTAGTTTATGACTTTGTTTTTTTCTTTAGCCATACTATTAAGGGGGGTATGGACGGGTAGCTTGACCTAGTTGAGTCTAGTGAGTTAGGTATGGTGCACACTTGTTAAAACTAGCTCTAGGTAGCTCCTATGAAGCCCTTTGATCCCATGGAGCAAACTTCATTCACAAATGATCGAGAGTTGGAAGTGAATGGAGGGTCAAATACTGACCGGACGCGGGCTCCGGTGCGACCGAACGCTGGCCGCGGGGTCCGGTCAGTTCATTTGATCGAGGAGATCAAGTCTGGTGTGACCGGACGCTAGAAGGTTAATGTGACCGGGCACTGAGGTCCAGCATCCGGTCGACTCCAGTAAGGGTCCAGACTTGAGTGAAAGCATCTAGGCCCCTAGTTGGATTTCAGTGATTAATGTCAATACAAGATTACTATGACTAACGTGTGTTTTGTAGAGACAATTAAGTTAGGTCATGGTAATGGAGATCGATTGGGCAATCGAGGTTGTCATGCCCCTACGATGGAAATTGTTTCGGTTTTCAAAGGATGGACGACAAGGTTAAGGATAACTAGTTCTAAGTTTCAATTGAAGTTGGAGAGACACTTAGAGTAGTTTAGGACTTTGTTTTTCCTTTGGCCGTACTATGAAGGGGGGTATGAATGGGTAGCTTGACCTAGTTAAGTCTAGTGAGTTAGGTGTGGTACACACTTGTTAAAACTAGCTCTAGGTAGCTCCTATGAATGCCTAAGATCTTTTGGAGCAAACTTCATTCACATATGTTCGGAAGATGGAAGTGGATGGAGGGTCAAACACTGACCGGATGCTGGCTCCGGTGCGATCGGACGCTGGCCGCAGGGTCCGGTCAGTTCATTTGACCAAGGGGATCAAGTCTGGTGTGACCGGACGCTAGGAGGTCATGTGACCGGACACTGAGGGCCAGCGTCCGGTCGACTCCAGTAAGGGTCCAGACTTGGGAAAGAGTGACCGGACACGTCCGGTCAGTGTGACCGAACCCTGTGTATCCAGCGTCCGGTCGTTTACAGTAAGCATCCAAGAGCGACCGGACGCGTCCGGTCGGTACTGACCGGACCCTGACAGCGTCCGGTCATCACTTGCAAACTGGTTCACGGGTTGAATTGATCGGAGCGTCCGGTCATCATGACTGGAGCATCCGGTCATCTCGTAGAGGCTCATAACGGTTCGTTTTTCAGGCTGGCTTATAAATAGAAGCTCCACTCGTGAGTGGAGTATCTTTTGCTCATTCCAACAGCTGAGAAACACGTTTGTGAGTGCCAAGAAGAGCAAGGTCCTAGTGAGGTGTTTGTGATTTGAGAATCCAAGAGAGTAGCCTCACTAGCAAATCAAGAGTAGCAAAGTGTGCATCCATCTTCTCATTAGGCTTCGCGTGGTCAAGTGAGAGTTCGTGCTTGTTACTCTTGGTGATCGCCATCACCTAGACGGCTTGGTGGTGATTGGGAGTTTGGTGTTCACCCAGCGGAGCTTGTGGGTGACCCAACTCAAGTTGTGAGCGGTTTTGGGTGATTCGCCGCGACGGAGTGTCGAAGAATCAACCCGTAGAGAGCACTTAATCCTTGTGCGGATCAAGGGGGAGCTACACCCTTGCGCGGGTGCTCCAACGAGGACTAGTGGGGAGTGGCGACTCTCCGATACCTCGGCAAAACATCGCCGCGTTCCTTTCTCTCTCTATTTACTTTGAGCACTTACTTTGAGCATTTACTTTGAGCAATTCAATACTTGTTTTTACATCCATAGAATTGCTTGCTAGAGTAAGTTTGGAACTTAGGTTGCGAGGTTGTTGTGCATTAGTTTGATATAAACACTTTTCTAGGCACAAGGGGTTAATTGGGCTATCCGTAGGATTTGATTATTGCAAGAGAATTTAGAATTAGCCCAATTCACCCCCCCTCTTGGGCATCTTGATCCTTTCAATTGGTATCAGAGCCTCGTGCTCACGTTTTTAAGCTTAATCGCTTAGAGCAAGATGTCTCACGGGGATGGACCTCCTCCTATCTTTGAGGGAGATGATTTTCCATATTGGAAAATCCGCATGGAGGCTTACTTAGAAGCTCTAGATGTTGGAATTCTTAAAGCCGCCTCTCAAGGGTTCCCAGCACCTAGGAATGCCGCACAACTTCAAGGCGATGAAGTGAATTATGAAAAATGGAATGCAAAGGCTCACAACACCATCTTTAGAGGCCTTTGCAAAGATGTGTTTAATCGTGTAAAGAACCACAAAGACGCCCATGCACTATGGTCGGACGTTTGTGCACTCCATGAGGGAACCAAGAGTGAGCGTGAGGAACACTATCATCTTGTGATTAAAAAGCTAAATTCTTTTGAGATGTTTCCCAAAGAAAGTGCTAATGAGATGTATTCTCGATTAAATGTTCTTGTAGAGGAAGTCAATGGGCTTGGACTCACTCAAATGTCACCATCCGATGTTGTGAGAAAAATCTTGAGTGTCCTCCCCATTGACAAATATGGGCACATTGTGACCGTGCTACATCAAGGTGATCTTTCCGCCGCTACACCGACACAAATCTTGGAAAAGATCAATGCTCATGAGATGTACATGCACATCACACCACAAGATGGCTCATCCTCTACAAAGAAGAAAGAGAAGGACTTAGCATTCAAAGCTAGCCAAGACAAGGGCAAAGCAAGACTTGAGTATGAGAGCTCAAGTGATGAAGATGATGAAGAAAGCCTTGCCCTCATGGTGAAAAAGACCACCAAGATGCTAAAAAGGCTAAACAAGAGTGACATCAAGTTTGATGGCAAGAAGAAGAAGTTCTTCACTAGCTCAAGAAGAAAGCCAATCTCCGAGATGGATTGCTACAATTGTGGTGAACTTGGTCATCTAGCTCATCAATGCACAAAGCCCAAGAAAGACAAGTTCAAGAACAAGGGCAAGAAAGATGATTCAAGTGATGAAGATGAAAAGAAGAAGAACAAGCCATACAAGAAGAGAGATGGCAAAAAGAGGGAGTTCTACAAGAAGAAGAAGAGTGGCAAGGCCTATATTGTCGGTGATTGGCTCACGGACATTGATTCATCAAGTGGATCATCCGATGATGATAGTGACGATGAAAAGGTGGCCGCCATTGCTATTGATCTTGCATCTTCATCGGCACCATCGCCATCATCCTCTACACACCTATGCCTTATGGCCAAAGGTGAACGCAAGGTAACTAAGAGTGATGATAGTAGTGATGATGAACATGCTAGTGATGATGATAGTGATAGCGATGATGATGACTCACCTACATATGATGATCTTGTCAAAATACTAAGAAAATATACTAAGATCATTAGAAAAAGTAGAGCTACAAATGAAAAACTTGATGCTAAAAATGATTCACTCTTAGCTAAGTGTGATACATTAGAAAAGGCTAATGATGAGCTCAAGGAAACAAATGATTCTATATCATCCAAACTCAAGGAGCTCAAATCTTCTAAGAAAGAGCTTAAAGATAAAAATGATAAACTTGAGTGGGTGCATAATGAGCTTATCACTAGTCACAATAAGCTAAAAGATGAATATGCAACTCTAAAGATCAATTATGATACCCTTATCATTGCTCAAGAATTCTTACCAAATAAGCCACATGATGCTACTAACCATGTTGTTAAGATTGATATAGCTACCTCATGTGATGATCTAATTGATGAAAGCATTGAGCATGGATCTAGTAGCAAGGGCAAGCAAGTGGTTGAGTGCAATGACTATGATGAGTATGTCAAGCTCAAGAGTGAAAATAAGAAGCTCATGAAAGATCTTGAAGAAATGAAAAGTCACAACACCATTGTGCTAGAAACTCTTGATCATGACAAAGAGGTGATCCTTGAGAATGAGAAGTTAAAAGAAGAAATCAAGAAACTCAAGGAGGAGAAGAACAATGACATTCTCAAGGAAGAGAACAAAAAGCTCAAAATGGAGAAAGAGCATCTCAAGGTGGGATTGAGCAAGTTTGCTAGAGGCAAGCATCTTCAAAGTGAGCTACTCATGAATACCGTCATGAAGATGGATAGAAGTGGCATTGGATATATGGCAAGTGTAGAGAAGAAGAAGGCTCAAGCTCAACACCAACAATCAAAGCCAAAGCTAAAGCCAAAGAGATGTTTTGAGTGTGGACAAGAAGGCCACTTTGCTCATGAGTGTCAAACTCCACCACCACAACCCTTGCCCAAGCATGCTAGACCCTTTGCTTTCAATGCTCACTATATGCTTAGAAAAGATTCGAGTGGAAAGATGAAAGTCATGTTCTTAGGTCCCCCCAACAAGAGTAGGCCTAAGAAAATTTGGGTGGCTAAGTCACTTGTTGAGAAGGTGAAGGGCCCTCAACAAGCTTGGATCCCTAAAGCTTGAATCTCTTGTGTGTAGGTGAACTATAAGACCGGTGGAAGTCATTGGGTTATTGATAGTGGTTGCACTCAACATATGACCGGTGATCCTCGTATGTTCACCTCACTAGATGAAGAGGTAGATGGACAAGAGAAAATAAAATTTGGAGATAATTCAAAGGGCAAGGTTAAAGGATTGGGTAAAGTGGCAATATCAAATGATCATTCCATCTCAAATGTGCTCTATGTTGCTTCATTGAGCTTCAACTTGCTATCCGTTGGACAATTGTGTGATCTTGGCTTTCAATGCTTATTCACCGAGAAGGAGGTTGTTGTATCCAAGGTAGATGACAATCAAGTGATATTCAATGGATTTAGATACAACAACTTATATCTAGTTGACTTTACCTCCGAAGATGCAAACTTGAAGACTTGCCTATTCACCAAAACAACACTTGGGTGGCTATGGCATAGAAGACTTGCTCATGTTGGGATGAGCTCACTCAAGAAGCTTATGAAAAATGATTTGGTGAGAGGGTTGAAGGATGTGAAGTTTGAGAAGGATAAGCTTTGTAGTGCATGTCAAGCCGGCAAGCAAGTTGCAAACACTCATCCAACCAAAGCTTTCATGTCAACTACAAGAGTGCTAGAACTCCTACACATGAATTTATTTGGACCAACAACATACAAGAGTTTGGGAGGAAATCTCTATTATCTTGTGATTGTGGATGACTATTCAAGATATACATGGGTGTTCTTCCTTCATGACAAATCCGAAGTTGCATCTTGTTTTAAGAAGTTTGCTAAGAGAGCACAAAATGAATTTGAAGTAAAGCTCAAGAAGATAAGAAGTGACAATGGCAAAGAGTTTGACAACACAAACATAGAAGCTTATTGTGATGAAGTTGGAATCAAACATGAAGTCTCCGCAACCTATACTCCTCAACAAAATGGTGTAGTTGAGAGGAAGAACCGGACTTTGATCACTCTTGCAAGGACAATGCTAGATGAGTACAACACCCCCGAAGCTCTATGGGCGGAAGCAATCAACACCGCATGTTATGTATCCAACCGCCTATTTCTTCAAAAGTTCCTTGTCAAGACACCATATGAGTTGCTCAATGGGAAGAAGCCGGACGTCTCCTTCTTTAGGGTATTTGGTTGCAAGTGCTACATCTACAAGAAGCGGCAACACCTAGGGAAGTTTCAAAGGCGTTGTGATATAGGTTTTCTTGTTGGTTACTCATTGAAGTCCAAAGCATATAGAGTATTTAATCATGCCACCGGCTTGGTTGAAGAAACATATGATGTGGAATTTGATGAATCTAACGGCTCCCAAGGAGCACATGAGAATCTTGATGATGTAGGTGATGAACCATTGAGGGAGGCTATGAAGAATATTCCGGTGGGAGACATCAAGCCAAAAGATGATGAAGATGATGTACAAGTCATTAACCAACCTTCTTCATCAAATGTACCACAAGATGGTGATAAAGTTGGGAGAGTAGAAAATGAAGATACTCATATCTCCCATGAGCAAATGGTGGTACAAGCACAAGATGTTGATGCTTCACAACCTCCTCCTCAAGTGGTCAATAAAAGAAATACACCTCTCCTACAAGATCATCCACAAGATCTCATCATAGGGAGTCCAACAAAGGGGGTGATGACTAGATCTCAAAAACTTACCTCATTTATTGCTCATCACTCTTTTGTCTCTTGCTATGAGCCTACCAAGGTAGAAGAAGCTCTTAAAGATCCGGATTGGATCAATGCCATGCATGAAGAGTTGAACAACTTCACCCGCAATGAAGTTTGGAATCTTGAAGAGCGACCAAAAGGTGCAAGAGTCATTGGAACAAAGTGGGTGTTCCGCAACAAGCAAGATGATCAAGGTGTTGTTGTGAGGAACAAGGCAAGACTAGTTGCAAAGGGGTTCTCTCAAGTTGAAGATTTAGATTTTGGAGAAACCTTTGCACCGGTTGCAAGATTAGAAGCCATCCGTATCCTTCTTGCATATGCATCACATCATGAAATGAAACTATATCAAATTGATGTGAAAAGTGCATTCTTAAATGGCTTTATTAATGAACTAGTCTATATTGATCAACCTCCCGAGTTTGAAGACCCTAGATATCCTAATCATGTTTATAGGTTGTCCAAGGCACTATATGGGCTTAAGCAAGCCCCAAGAGCTTGGTATGAGCGCCTTCGGGATTTCCTTATTGAGAAGGGCTTCACCATTGGGAAGGTCGACACCATACTATTCACCAAGAAGCTTGATGGGCATATCTTCATTTGTCAAGTATATGTTGATGATATCATCTTTGGATCATCAAATGAAGACTCATGCAAAGAATTTGGTGAATTGATGTCTAAGGAGTTCGAGATGTCAATGATTGGTGAGCTTACATTCTTTCTTGGTTTTCAAGTCAAGCAAATGAAAGAAGGCATCTTCATCTCTCAAGAGAAATACACAAAAGATCTTCTCAAGAGATTCAAGATGGATGAATGTAAGCCAATCAAGACCCCAATGCCTACCAATGGACATCTCGACCTAGATGAGGGAGGTAACTCGGTTGATCAAACTCTCTACCGTTCTATGATTGGTAGCTTGTTATATTTAACCGCATCTAGGCCCGACATCATGTTTAGTGTGTGTATGTGTGCTAGATTTCAAGCTAGTCCTAAGGAAACACATTTAATTGCCGTAAAAAGAATCCTTAGGTATCTTAAGCACACGCCAAGCATTGGCCTTTGGTATCCCAAAGGAGCTTTATTTGAATTAATTGGCTATTCCGATTCAGATTACGCCGGATGCAAAGTTGATAGAAAGAGCACATCCGGAGGGTGCCATTTGCTTGGTAGATCACTTGTGTCTTGGTCCTCCAAGAAACAAAATAGTGTGGCTTTGTCCACCGCCAAAGCGGAATACATTGCCGCGGGTGCTTGTTGTGCACAAATATTATACATGAAACAAACTTTACTAGACTATGGAGTAGTTCTAGAGAAAGTACCTCTTTTGTGCGATAATGAAAGTGCGGTAAAACTTGCTAATAATCCGGTTCAACACTCTCGCACCAAGCATATAGATATCCGCCATCACTTTCTAAGAGATCATGTAGCTAAAAATGATATATCACTAGAAGGTGTAAGATCCGAAGATCAATTAGCGGATATCTTCACTAAACCGCTAGATGAGGCTACATTTTGTAGATTGCAAAATGAGCTTAATGTACTTGATTTTAGTAACTTCACCAAAAATTGAGCTTGTGTTGTCCCTTGCATTCATTGTAATATACAACATGTTTAATTTGTGGCAATGCATATAGGGCTTGTCTAACATGGTTAAGATAACCACCGAAAAGCGTGTGAAGAAGCTTAACCTTGGATCAAACTTGACAAGCAACTAGATTTACTTACAAGCATTACATATGCATGAATGTTGTTTTGTCGTTTTGTTCCATTTGCCCTCTTGTTGCCTATTTTCTTAAAAAGAATTATAGCCTAAGGCAAAATACTTTGAAAAATATGAGGGTTTGAGAGAGGTCACTCACATCAGTCCCAATTGGTGCTTATTTGGATCTTATTCAAGTTGGGACTTGATTGGGAACAGGCAACGCGAAGGAAGGTTGAAGGTTTGCTTGAAAAGGTGCACCGGACGCTGCTGTCCAGCATCCGGTCAGTTCACAGGAGGTGAACTGCTACTGAAGGAGTGACCGGACGCTGCATCTGTGTGTCCGGTCAGAAAGGGTTCAGCGTCCGGTCGATCGGAGGATGACCAAGTTGTACTGACCGGACCCTGCCTGCGTCCGGTCATGGACCACCGGACACGTCCGGTCACGATTCTAGAGGATTTGGACCTCTCTAGAATCGACCGGACGCTGGGTGGTAGCGTTCGGTCGCTACCACCGGAGCGTCCAGTCAGTGGATTTCGCGCGTCTTCAGGACCCTTTTCGGTTTCCTTTTCTGTCACGGTTTGGGGGATTATTTATACGGGCCTTCGAGTTTTTCTTCCCTGACCTAACCAGCGCCGCCGTGACCCACGCCCAAGTCGCCACCGCAGCCCGAGCCGCCGCACGGTTGCGCCGCCGCCTCCTCGCGCCTCACCTCGCGCCCGCGCCTCCGTGCCCCTACCTAGCCGCGCCGCCGCAGCCTCCCCGAGCCCGCAGCTGAGCCTCACGCCCCGGCCTAGCGCGCCACCGAGCCCCGCGCCAGCTCATCTCGGAGCACCGCCGTCCCGCGTGCCACCACGCCTGCTTAGCTCCTCGCCGGCCTCCTCGTGCCTAAGCTCGTCGTTCCACCGTTGCCAAGGCTGCAAATCTTCGCCAAGTGCTCTTGCCCTATCCTCCCATTGTTTGGTAAGGCGAGTTTTGCGTTTCAATCTTGATCTCCAATTGTGACCTAGATCAATTCTAAATGCACTGATTCCCCATTGCATTCAGGGCATTTGACCTAATCCTAGCCCGGTTCCGAGGATCCCCCGCGTGATATCTTATCTCTTCTCGGATCGCTGATCGTCAGGTAGAAAGCCACTCGATTCAAGTTCACATCTACATTGCTTTCTCTATTAGGATTTCGCATCTATTAGATATATGGTATTTATTTGTATATCCATCTATTCTATCGTGCAGCGAGTCGGTTCCGTTGTGTTTCGTCTGGCAGTTGGCAGTTAACTCGGAGCCAAGCTCGCGAGTAAGGATCGAGGCCAAGCCTCGAAATTGGTAGTTTGACAGTTGATCTTCATCAGCGACAGTTCCCCATCTTGTCAGTTCAGATGGCTCGCACCAAGAATGTTGGTGGTGGCCTAGGTGATGGTGATCGGAGGCCCCCACCTCGCCAGCCAGCCGGATCTAAGGGCAAGTCAACCAAGCAGTTGACATCCAAGAAGCGCAAGTACCCCGATGCAGAGACAGCGAGAGCAGCAGCTGTTGCAGAGGCCGCAGAGTGTGCCGAGAGAGGTGGTACCCGCAGCGGAGTTGTCATTGCAGATCAGCTAGTTTCACCCGCAGTCAGAGCTGCAATTAAGGAGGTTGAGCATCGTCACGGTAGTCTAGCCGGGACTGCCACGCTTGCAGGACGACGGGTTGCCATTGAGGAGGGTCCGTCAGCACAGCAGCAGCCCCCACCAGCAGAGCCTCAGCCAGCCCAGGAGACTCAGGAGAGTCAGGAGACCGAGCCGGCACCTCAGCTACGCCACTCGAGTCGTACCAGTGCTGCAGTTCCACCGAGGCCTGTTACACAGCGCAGGGGTTCACGCCCTCCGCCCAGACCACAGGGTCCGCCTCTAGTGGTTCACCTCGACTTGAGGGCCGCTATAGCCAGGCAGGTTCAGTAGCTGCGGTTTGTTGAGTTTGAGGTTTGGTTTCCTCCGAGGAGGGATGAGAGAGCAGCTGAGGGGTTCTACACGCCACTGTAGGAGGATTTCTACAATGCATATCTCAATAGTGGGGCAGTGTTCAGATCACAGAGGGTCTGTCAGATAGAGTCCATTGTGGCAGCTGCCGGAGAGGGCATTCGGCAATACTTGTCATATTTGCCAGGACTGTCAGATCTGATTGGACGGACAGGGATATATGTACCTTCTTGGGTTCGTCAGTTTTATGCCTCGCTCTACATCGATCCTCATCACAGATTCATTCACTTTGCCTTCAACGGCAAAGACTACAGAGTGACTAGTGGCAGAGCCAGGGAGATACTGAGACTACAGGAGCAGCCTGTAAAGATGCATGAGGTTTGCTATGGACAGCAGGGGCCTCCCAGGCGTCCTCATGGAGGGCAGGTGCCCCCTACAGATTTAGTGCGGCATTGCTTCAAGGAGCCTTTTGGTGAGGGGTCGAGCAGGAACCCCAGTGACTTGACTCCTATAGCAAGGATACTAGAGGCTATCATCAGGAGGACACTGCTTCCCAGGTTGGGATACAAGGAGGGCCTAACTCGCTTATAGCTCTGGCTTCTCAATGCCATCATGCAGATGACAGTGTTTGACATCTGGGACCTCCTTCTTTCAGAGATGGAGGATACTATAGCTGAGGGATTCAAGGGTTGCAGGCAGCTTCCCTATGCTCACTGGATCACGTTCCTCATCCGCAGAGTTGTGATTGATAAGCCCCCTGGCATGATGGATGAGTATACAGGTGCCACTATAGAGTTCCCAGCTTACAACCTGTCATAGAGGATCAGACACGCCACTCCTCCGGCACCCAGACAGCCTAGCCGTCGTCCCGACGTGCCAGAGTCCGCAGCTCAGCAGGATGAGATCATCAGAGGGATTGCAGCCACTGAGGAGGAGGAGCTAGAGGCACAGCAGGAGGTGAGTGAGTACAGTGACAGCTCTGACGATGACTACCAGCCTATACCTCAGATGCCTCCATGCAGACACGATGCAGAGGCCGGTAGCTCCAGTTCTGCTCCACCTGCTCCACAGACAGACCCCGCTCTCATTGCTATTCTTGAGCGGATGCGGCAGGATCAGACACGACAGGCACAGGAGACAGCTACAAACTTCGCACAGTTTCAGGCTCGTCAGGACAAGTTTCAGCGGCAGCAGCAGCTCCTTCAGCACCAGCAGTTACTTATGCAGCAGCAGCTCATGGGATTCATGCAGCATGTAGTGACAGCCATTGGGATCCCACTGCCACAGACTTCGCTCCAGCTTGCACAGCCTCCTACCACTTCGACGACTCCAGCAGTATAGCCCATCGGGCTTTAGAGTCAGGGACAGCCTCTAGCTCAGTTTATGTCACCTCCTGTATAGGTGTCCCAGTGGTTAGCCTCACCTGGTGTAGCCCCGCAGTTCACTCCTTATCACACGGGTTTCTCACCAGAGCAGACTTCCTCACTATTCGTGCCTGAGTCGTCAGTCTCCAGGAGTCTTGGAGCATCATTCAGTGAGTTGACCGGCATGCCTACTCCGCCTCACATGCATACTGCCGGTCCGTCTACAGCAGCTCTAGCTATCATGACTACTCAGAGGCTCCCCTCATCTGTCGCCTCGTCAGATCCTACGACAGACATACTTGCAGCTTCACAGGCAGCACCAGCCCCAGCTCAGACCTAGACCGCTTCAGCGACACTTCTTGCTTCAGAGGGTTAGTCAGTTCAGAGCTCAGGGTCAGATGATGATGGCGCCCAGTTCCATCTTGCTCCACGTACTTCAGCGCCCGACTCATCCGCTGCAGCCCTGCCGACCGACCCTTAGGTTTTGGTGTTTGACGCCAAAGGGGGAGAGGGTTTGAGTATGTAGACTTAGGGGGAGCGAGTTTCAGGGGGAGCTAGTTATCTAGTATTAGCTTATTATATACATTTGGAGTTTTATTTGTGTGATACACTATTACTTATGCATTCGTGTGTCTACTTTCATGCATACTTTTATATATATGTGATAGTGCTATCTACGTGGTTGTGATATTTGACATGTGTGACTTCTACTTTACTTTATCTATATGTCATATCACCTGTGTAATGCTCATTTGTTTTCGCTTCCGCGTTTACACTTCGAAGCAAATGAGCTTTATTTATTTGTACTCATGCTTAATTCATATTCTTTGAGTACATTGTGTTGGCTTGGGTCATATAAGCGTGACTAACTCTTTTGTTCTTATTGATAAAAGCTTATATAAACCAAGCCCGTCTAAAACCTCACTCCATAACATACTCGAGGTGGTATTGTCATCAATCACCAAAAAGGGGGAGATTGAAAGCATCTAGGCCCCTAGTTGGATTTCGGTGATTAATGTCAATACAAGATTACTATGACTAACGTGTGTTTTGCAGAGACAATTAAGTTAGGTTATGGTAATGGAGATCGATTGGGCAATCGAGGTTGTCATGCCCCTACGATGGAAATCGTTTCGGTTTTCAAAGGATGGACGACAAGGTTAAGGATAACTAGTTCTAAGTGTCAATTGGAGTTGGAGAGACACTTAGAGTAGTTTAGGACTTTGTTTTTCCTTTGGCCATACTATGAAGGGGGGTATGAACGGGTAGCTTGACCTAGTTAAGTCTAGTGAGTTAGGTGTGGTGCACACTTATTAAAACTAGCTCTAGGTAGCTCCTATGAATGCCTAAGATCTTTTGGAGCAAACTTCATTCACATATGTTCGGAAGATGGAAGTGGATGGAGGGTCAAACACTGACCGGACGCTGGCTCCGGTGCGACCGGACGCTGGCCGCAGGGTCTGGTCAGTTCATTTGACCAAGGGGATCAAGTCTGGTGTGACCGGACGCTGGGAGGTCATGTGACCGGACGCTGAGGGCCAGCGTCCGGTCGACTCCAGTAAGGGTCCAGACTTGGGAAAGAGTGACCGGACGCGTCCGGTCAGTGTGACCGGACCCTGTGTATCCAGCGTCCGGTCGTTTATAGTAAGCATCCAAGAGCGACCAGACGCGTTCGGTCGGTACTGACCGGACCCTGACAGCGTTTGGTCATCACTTGCAAACTGGTTCACGGGTTGAACTGACCGGAGCGTCCGGTCATCACGACCGGAGCGTCCGGTCATCCCGCAGAGGCTCATAACGGTTCGTTTTTCAGGCTGGCTTATAAATAGAAGCTCCACTCATGAGTGGAGTATCTTTTGCTCATTCCAACAGCTGAGAAACACGTTTGTGAGTGCCAAGAAGAGCAAGGTCCTAGTGAGGTGTTTGTGATTTGAGAATCCAAGAGAGTAGCCTCACTAGCAAATCAAGAGTAGCAAAGTATGCATCCATCTTCTCATTAGGCTTCGCGTGGTCAAGTGAGAGTTCGTGCTTGTTACTCTTGGTGATCGCCATCACCTAGACGGCTTGGTGGTGATTGGGAGTTTGGTGTTCATCCGGCGGAGCTTGTGGGTGACCCAACTCAAGTTGTGAGCGGTTTTGGGTGATTCGCCGCGACGGAGTGTCGAAGAATCAACCCGTAGAGAGCACTTGATCCTTGCGCGGATCAAGGGGGAGCTACACCCTTGCGCGGGTGCTCCAACGAGGACTAGTGGGGAGTGGCGACTCTCCGATACCTCGGCAAAACATCGCCGCGTTCCTTTCTCTCTCTATTTACTTTAAGCATTTACTTTGAGCATTTACTTTGAGCAATTCAATACTTGTTTTTACATCCATAGAATTGCTTGCTAGAGTAAGTTTGGAACTTAGGTTGCGAGGTTGTTGTGCATTAGTTTGATATAAACACTTTTCTAGGCACAAGGGGTTAATTGGGCTATCCGTAGGATTTGATTATTGCAAGAGAATTTAGAATTAGCCCAATTCACCCCCCCCCTCTTGGGCATCTTGATCCTTTCATTGAGAAAGTGTGACCGGACGTGTCCGGTCAATACTGACCGGACCTTGAGTATCCAGCGTCCGGTCGAGTCCAGTAAGATTCTAGTAAGGGTTTTATGCGACCGGACGCGTCCGGTCAGTGCTGACCGGACCCTGCCAGTGTTCGGTCAACTCATTACTACTGGTTCGCGGGTTGAACTGACCGGAGCATCCGGTCAACACGATCGGAGCGTCCGATCACCCCGCAGAAGCTCATAACAGTTCATTTTTCAGGCTGCCTTATAAATAGAAGCTCCACTCGTGTGTGGAGTTACTTTTGCTCATTTCAACAGCTGAGAAACACGTTTGTGAGTGCCAAGAAGAGCAAGGTCCTAGTGAGGTGTTTGTGATTTGAGAATCCAAGAGTGAAACCTCATTAGTGAATCAAGATTAGACAAGTGTGCATCCATCTTCTCATTAGGCTTTGCGTCGTCAAGTGAGAGTTCGTGCTTGTTACTCTTGGTGATCGCCATCACATAGACGGCTTGGTGGTGATTGGGAGCTTGGTGTTCACCCGACGGAGCTTGTGGGTGACCCAACTCAAGTTGTGAGCGGCTTTGGGTGATTCGCCGCGATGGAGTGTCGAAGAATCAACCCGTAGAGAGCACTTGATCCTTGCGCGGATCAAGGGGGAGCTACACCCTTGCGCGGGTGCTCCAACGAGGACTAGTGGGGAGTGGCGACTCTCCGATACCTCGGCAAAACATCGCCGCGTTTCTCTCTCCATTTACTTTGAGCATTTACTTTAAGTATTTACTTTGAGCAATTCAATACTTGTCTTTACATTCATAGAATTGCCATGCTAGAGTAAGTTTGGAACATAGGTTGTAAGTCTTTTGTGCGTTAATTTGATAGAAACACTTTTCTAGGCACAAGGGGTTAATTGGGCTATCCATAGGATTTGATTATTGCAAGAAAATTTAGAATTAGCCCAATTCACCCCCCCCCCCCTTTTGGGCATCTTGATCCTTTCACTAGGGCCGACGAAGATGGTTAGTGGCGGCCTCGTCGTGCGGCACTGGGACGCGAGCGGCAGAGTCAGGTTCGGCTATGCGTGGTCCGGACGGAGGGGGTGATGGCCGACGTAGCTGTGTGGCTGCTGTGTGTAGCCGGCGCGTCGATGCCCCTCTAAAGGGGCTTCCGTGGGGCGGCGGGACAACGACGATGGCGGTGAAGGCTGGCAGGGGGTCCGGCTTCGTGACCCGGCATTCGTGCTAGAGGGTTCTTGGGCGAAAGCCTTGGCGACGGCGACGCCATTGGGCGCCGCTTCCCTATTGGGGGCATCGTGTTTCCCCTCTAGCATGTCATCTAAGGGTGAAAACCCGGTCCACTTTAGACGTGCGACGGTGGCGCCATCAGCGTCGCTCCCTTCCTGAAGGCGTCGCATCTGGATTATCGCCGCGGCCTCGATGCGAGGCATGGGTTTGCGACTGGAAGTCGGAGCTGCTCTTCGATGGTTGAGCTTGGCAACGATGACCGGTGGCGGTCGTTCCTTTGGACCCGTCGGGAGGTGACCAGTGGGTGGCCTGCCATGGGAAGTCTAAGCTATTGGCAGCTTTGCTTCCATGCTCGGCAACGATGATCCATGGCAGTGTGTTGTGTTTGTGCTCAATCGCGTCGCGTGGGGTGGTTAGCCCTTCGGGTGCCATTTTGGCTACTCGGTTGGCTAACCTTCTTGTACATTATTACATTCTTTCGTCTTAATTGAGCGGCGGAGCTCCTGCCTTTTGTTTCAAAAAAAAATCTTTACATACAAATTATTAGTGACCTCATTTGCTGCAGATATTATAATATGTTTCTGATCCTGCTTTATATCCCTTGTACCCTTAGCACCAGCTAGAGCACTAAGCAACATTCCAAAAATTGCTTAAAGATATCTAAGGAATAACATCAGCCCAGCCCTAACCCAAGATATTATCATCTAAGTTCTAACCTAACACATTGACATCTTGTAGGTCTGTATTCTTTTTCAGGTGAAAGCTAATTAGAAAAGGGGTGTCAGCTAGCTAGGTTAGGTGTGGATCAAGTGCCTAACACACTAATTGCCGTACCGAGTTTACAACCCCGAAGGTTTTAGTCTGCTGAATTGCAGGCCTAAAGGTATATATATGAATTCAATTGCAGGCACTGTTATGTGGTTGCCGGTGGTTGGAACTCGGAAAGCTTTTTTTCCTCTTCGCCTTGAAGACCAACGTACCAAACTTGAAAAAGAGCCATGCTTTGCCACTGCAAACTTTGTAGCACTCGGGAATATTGTAGAAATAGTGCACCACGCCTGCCAAATTCCACAATTCATAACCATCACTCTTACTAGTTCAGTGACATGCTGCATTGACATGATTGTACGTGAAGATTGATTGCGCGTGATAGGCGACAGTGTAAAGCCTAAAAACGATTAGCTTAGGGTAGAGTAGTTGTTATTTTAATTCTTATCTTGCACAGTAGGTTAACAAGCTGCAAGGTGCTTTGCCTGTATGTACTGAATTTTGTTCCAGGCCACAGCTGCCCAGACACTTCGTGGTGGGAGTCCAATTCTTTTTGCGCCATACAGAGATTCAGAGATTGGAAAGGAGGTCCCGGACTCCCGGCATCTGAAAGGTCTCAGAGCTCGAGGTGTTGTTTACCGCGTCTCCGTACTTGGAACCGAAGCACAAAGCTTCTGTTCTCGCAGCAATTCTGGGTCTTTCTAGCAACTCAAGGACGGAAAGTTCGTGCTGAATTTTGACCGCTTGTCTCTCCAGGTTCTAATTATCATGATAACTCCGTGTTGCTTATGGCATTAAGCAGTAACCTTTGGATGATGCATCGTGCGTAACCATGAACCCCCACTAAGCAGAACGGTTCATGCGCAACGCGTCAAAAACCGGCAAGATTGCTTTGTACAGCAGACATGCTGCGATGTGACTGAACTAGTTGCTTGGAAGATAACTTATTCTAGACGAATGGAACAAATGCCTCTTTTCAAGGGGGAAAAACGCTTATTTTTTATGGAAAGTAGCAGCTATGGAGACTTGTTTTATCGTTGTTTGTACAGTATGGTACACGCACCAACATCATGCTACCTGTACTGCTTCGCACTGAACTCGTGCTTCTGCCAAAGGATTGCGTTGCTAGAGTTACAGACGGCAGCGCATACGCCAGAGAGACTGGCCTTTGTATCTTCCACTACTGTTTGGTTCAGTTAGCTCAGCTCGGACTTTTCTTCAGAACTAGCTGCGCCAAACGAACAAGGAATAGCACGATCTGTGGCTCGAGCCCTAGCTTCACCGACAGTGACCATATTACAGGACACTTAGACCCATTCGTTGGTCTGAATCTTAGCTGAAACTGACTGAAAAACACTGTTCTGGTTGAATTGGTGTGAGAGAAAAATACTGTTCCGGTTAAAAAAAACAAATCAAACAAGCCGAATAAAGCCTTATAGATCCAAATCGTTCTTGCATAATGCTAAATGCACGAGTCCTACCAACTATGTTTTTGAACGTATATTTTCCAGTAACTCCAACTTCACGATACCATGCATGGGACAAAACTAACCGTGTCATTTGACCAAAGTCGATTGCTAGTTGGGTATATACCGTGTCATTTGACCACAGAGTCGATATGCGTCAGATAACCAGATAGGGTTGGAGCACCTAACATTGATGAACAAAACGTGGAACTACAGGAAACGATACATTTGGCTCGCCTACGTACATGCCAGAGTGCCACTGTCAGCTTTGACAATGGGACTCGAGTTTTTGAAAATGATGCGTGAGATCTGAAATCCACCCGGAGGAATAACATGCTGCCGTCGGAAGATGTTCTCTGCAGACTGAACAAACACAAGACAAACTACACCCTAGTTTGATATCTGAGACTCTAATGCGGCAGACTTGAGAGCAAGAGAAGATATATTTGGCCTGTTCGCTTCTCTTATAATCCGCAGCTTATTTTTTTTAGTCGGAACAATGCTTTTCTCTCACAATAAATCAACCGGAACAATGTTTCAGCTTGTTTTTACGCCATGTGCCAAGACAGCATCAAGGCGTGGTTGGGCCGGACTCGGGCACTCGCCCAACAACTCCTTCCAGCCAGAGAGGAGGAACGTTGATTCCAGGGTGCGCCGCCGAGACATGCGTAGTTGTGTCTTAAAGACTATATGGGTCGATACATTCTAGGATTTTTTTTTATTTTTAACACCTTTTATAAACTAATTTTAAATCTAATACTGTTTAATTTTTTTTTCCAAAACTAACACTTTTGGCCGCGCCTATTTTTCTGGCGCGGCGAAACGCCTCTGTCGCGTCATGCATGGTGGCGCGGCGAGAGGGATGACGTGGTGACGACTAAGGCGTTGGCCGATGACGTGGCAGGGTCTACCGCGCCACCGACCTTGGCGCGGCAGTGACACGCCCTGATTGTTGGCGCGGTAGAGCCGGCTAAAGGCCCGCGGCCCATTCCTCGATCAGGCTGCGACTGCGACTCTGCCGCTCTGCGAGTCACCAGCGGGCGACGGGTAGTCAGGCAGGCTGCAAGCAGGCACGGCTGCACATGAACGAGTGAGACTGAACATGAATACGTGATCCGCATAGGTACGAATGGCCTTAAAACACGCACCAGCTAGGACTGCTACCAGCTAGTTGAGTCAAGTCTATTCATGTAAAATGACTAGCGTCCGGTAAATGGGATGACTATTCTAGCAAGGTGCAGACGTGCAGCACCCCACCAGTGTATGGATGTGCATGCTCTAGATAAATTTAGTAAAGAAATCTTGATTAATTTATATAACTAGCATGGATCAACAACCCTAGTTCTTGACGACATCACTAATAATAGTAAAAGATGACGTGTATAAAGAAAAGAGTAACTAATTAGGTAAGTGATATTTAATAGAGTAATATTAATTGTCTGGCAGGCGGAGGGTTGCTCGGTTTTCCACTCTGACACCGCGGCAGGAAAAGACACAATTGTTTTCCTGGTGTTGGGACTGTTGATATCTTACTAGCATACTTATCTCACAGGAACCATTGATGCAAAAGAGCTGAATGTTGTCATGAGGTAAGGCAACATTCTCTAGAAAGTGCGTTGTAGTTGTCTTGTTCCTCGACAGTTCTACGACAAAGAATGCTATAGCTCTTCCATTTATGTTTGGTGAATTGATATTGTAATCTTGCATAAGCAGTCCTAGAATAAGCGCAATGTTAAATAGTGAGAGAGTTCCTGCTGATATTGTTGTGCTGAGCAATTCCTTCTGTTCCTGTTGCAGCGACTGTTTCCTTTTGAGCATATCTTTTAGTGTCTCTATCTTTCATATTTCTTAAGAAGTTAGCTTGTTGATGAGATGAGTTCATCGGTTCATCCTGTCCATGATATATTATGCCCCTCGCGAAAATAAGAGCCACAATATTATTTTATATTTTCTTTTCTGTGTTTGAGCCCATGCAAGTATGGAACCACATCCATGTGCTGTGGAAAGTTCCTTGAAATAACACTACTCGTCTTCTGGATAATGCGGCAAATTAGGCATGGAGCAAGAGACGGACAGAAATGGTTAGTTGTGCTCTGCCTTCTTTCTTTGTTTATGTAAATTAGAAAGACCCTTATTTTTTAAGTTACTAGCTGTAATTTATCTTGATTTCTGGATTGTCACAGGTGACGGTGAGATAGACTTTGAGGAGTTCATCAGGATGATGATGAGGACTAGCTATGGTTACTAGGTGTATCTTATTTAGTCATTGACACCGTCAGTTGGTTTATGATCACCGAGCGTGTGCTTATTGACTAGTGTAATTACTATGAACAATAATGTTATGATCTGCTTATGCTTATCCTTAAAAAATCTTGTTGTGCCTACTTAAGTATGGTAACATCTATATATGCATCAGATTTCTGTTAAAGTTCAATAGCTGGTCGTTTTTCTGGTGGGAGGTAGGCTGAAATTTGTCCAGCTTTCTGAACTCTGTTCAGGAGTGTGGAAGTTTTGTGGCATGTATGTGGTGGATGTTGCGAACATCTAAAACTCTCTAATTTTGTTGCTATCTGGTAAGGAAGTTCGGTTTCAACATATGAAACTCTCTATTTTTTCTGGTGTCACTGTCGATCGCCGTCGTTGTCGTCGTCTCGTCGAGCAAATGCTATCAGTGATCCATCGTGATAGTGTTATTCGCTTGAACTTATCAGTCATGGTACAATATTTTTTATGTTTTATCTTTGAATTAATTCTGATCATTAGATCTTAACCCTGTGATTATAAAATTTGATTTTTCCATGGCCTTAAAATAATCTTGCTCAATCATCTCAAGTGAACCAACACACATACACATTGATCGAACCTGCAACACACACATTGAGCAATAATGTACTCATTCTTGGGGCTTGCTGAAGTGAAAACCGGACGACTGGTAGGAGCAGGTAATGTCCCACATGCTGGTACTTGTAGCTCTCATACTAGGTTGTCACCCTAGGCTAAACTAATTGTTCATGCACATATAGGTAGTTGTTCATGTACATATAGGTAGTTGTTCATGCTGTACTAACTGTTCATACATACAGAGAGATAGCCGTTCAAGCAAACTAGGGATGTGACATGTTCTACTCTTTGGTTTACTACTACTCAACACCAGATGACAAGAACTACGTTAATTAGACATCATTCATGTTATATATACTATGCATGAGACAATTAATATTACTCCATTAAATATCACTTACTTAATTAGTTACCCTTTTCTTTATACACGTCATCTTTTACTATTATTAGTGATGTCGACAAGAACTAGGGCTGTTGATCCATGCTAGTTATATAAATTAATCAAGATTCCTTTACTAAATTTATCTAGAGCATGCACATCCATACACTGGTGGGGTGTTGCACGTCTGCACCTTGCTAGAATAGTCATCTCATCTACAGGACGCTAGTCATTTTGCATGAATAGACTTGACTCAACTAGCTGGTAGTAGTCCTAGCTAGTGCGTGTTTTAAGGCCATTCGTACCTATGCGGATCACGTATTCACGTTCAGTCTCACTCGTTCACGTGCGGTCGTGCCTGCCTGACTACTCGCCGCCCGCTGGCGACTCGCAGAGCGGCAGAGTCGTAGTCGTAGCCTGATCGAGGAATGGGCCGTGGGTCTTTAGCTGGCTCAGCCGCGCCAACGATCAGGGCGCGTCACTGTCGCGCCACCGATCGTGGCGCGACAGACCCTGCCACGTCATCGGTCAGCGTCCCGGTCGTTGCCACGTCATCCCTCTCGTCGCGCCACCATGTATGGCGCGGCACATGCGTTTCGCCGCGCCAGAAAAATAGGCGCGGCCAAAAGTGTTAGTTTTGGAGAAAGAAATTAAACAGTGTTAAATTTAAAATTAGTTTACAAAAAGTGTTAAAAATAAAATAAAAATCCATTCTAGAGAGGATGGATCACCTTGAAGTAAAATTCCTTACCAAAGCAACAGGAAACATGGGGTTTGAAGCATGTACCGTCACTTCACATGATAGCACAGAATGCACTGGTACCAAACGACTACATAGAAATGGAACCAACAGTTCAGCTTATCACTCCAACTTATCTGGGCGGTTCCGTTCACCCCACGGCCCACTACAATGTTCAGCATTCAGATGCCCACCGAAAAAATGGAGCTTCGGACCGGGCCTTCCTCAAAAGCACAGGCCGGGAAGCCCCGGACCCACGTACCTAATGAGCACGGTCCATGCTCCGCCTCGGCAGTCGGCGCTGCGGACTGCGGTACGCGAGCCGCCGGGCGGGCACGGCCTCCGTGCCGCACCGACGCCTCACCGACTTTTGTCGGTGGTGGGTGCGGCCTCACGGTCACGGTTCCTGAATTCATGATCTTTTATATAGACACGGTAAGGGCCACGCACGAGAGAGTTGTGATTTTATTTTTAATTATTTTTCTGCGAATAAGTAATAATTTTAAAACGTTGGATGATTCACATAAACAAGTGTCATGAATCTATAATAGGTGTCCACGGCTACTCTATAGGAACCGTTTTCACTGATCTTTCTTTTTCTTGGTTTCTAACACTCACGGAACATATGCTACCACCACCAATGTGCGCGTGTATTGCAGGTGCCGGGCGTTATGCACTAGTCACCCTGGCCCTGCATTGGCCTGTGCTAATTTCATGTTCGAGAGTGAGCGTCGGATTTGCCGCAACAAATGCGTGAACTCAAAGGCGCGGTGGCATCATGGCACTTATATAGATGGGATATAATAAGTCGTTTATTTAGCTGTCTACAAACTATTTAATGTAACCATGATCAAACGTGAATAAGATTTTTTTTTGCGAAGGAATAAGATTTATGTATACTATTTTCGTTATTTCACAATACAAAAGAGATCACGTATATAAGTCATGATATCAAGTGATCATTGGGAGCTCGTGAAGTAATCTCAGTAATGATAGTTCTCAGAAATACTTCTATATACCGAAATTACATGAACCACTCAACACATAAACCTTGCACGTAGGCGCATTTTGCCCATTACGATTTTGGATACAAGTGAGCTAGCCTTGCTGGTTCGCGGGCTAGCCCACTTGCATCTCTAGTTGCGATGACACTACAAGCAATGCTCGTTTCTCTCTTGAGCATTTTAGCAAACGGGGAGAAGTCACGATGACGACCATTTGTGTTCATCAGCATGCTAGCACACCATGCTGTCTTTTCCTTGCACAACGTCTCCAATACGGACTTCCTCCAATACGAACAGTCAAACTCCACTCTTGCAACAGCGTGCAACGCAATTAGGTGAAGGAGAAAAGGAAAGGGGGCAATTGGTGCCAATATGAGGATGGAGAAAGAGGATGAAGCGGCAAAAACTATAGGGTTCGCGCAAGCTGCGGACATGAACGACGTCCACAAGTGCCCCTCGCCTCTAGGTTCTCCTAGTCATCCTCTTAGTTCTCTTTGCTCTTTGTCCGCAGCGCCGCCCCCATGGCCCACCTGCAGCGAAAGACATCCATTGAAGCACTCCACACGTGATTCTGGTGAAGCAATGCTTCTCGACTGATGTTGCTTCATTGTTAGCAGGGTAGCTGCCATAGCCGTCGTCAACAGGAGCAACGCATGGCCAAATCCAAGATGGAAACTAGCTGATGTTGTTGTGTCCTTGCGCAAAGGAAAGACTTGCCAATTGTCACCATCGTTACCATTTCTGAGCGCTGAAAATCACCCGCGCATGAGATTGAACCATGCGGTTGCATGCTCTAGATGATACACTCGTACACACAAAACATAAGTGAGATCGTATTCTTCACCTCGGGTAACCAGCCGACATCGTCGTCTCGTGAGACTACTGTAGCTTCCTTCTCCACGTTTTATCTCTTCTCTATCTCATCAAAATAAATCCACGCGAGATCATATAAATGGTATATTAATAGGTATTGTACCTACCCTCAGACTCATTCGGTCAAGGATGCCCACTCATGAAGGGAATATATAGGGTGGGCACCAACACAACAGTGACTCCCCATCTCAACAAAAAAAAAGTGACTGGATCAGTACGCGATAGTAGGACAATGGAGCAGCAACTGAGTAACCGAAACATGCCATTTTCGGCTCACCGTTGCGTTTTTTACAATTATTACTCACGGAATCAAAACGAAACTGGCATGGTGACGGACTATACATACTCAGGTCCTATTTGTTTGAGGCCTCGTTTAGATCACCTCCAAATTCCAAGTTTTTTCACTTTCTCTCCATCACATCAATTTTTAGCCGCTTGCATGGAGCATTAAATGTAGGTAAAAAAATAACTAATTGCACAGTTTAGTTCGAAATCACGAGATGAATCTTTTGAGCTTAGTTGGTCCACAATTGGACAATATTTACCAAATAAGACGAAAGTACTACTATTTATCGGGTTAAAATTTTTTGCAATCTAGACATGGCCGAGCTTTTAGCCACTCTTAGACTACTAACTTTTGGACTTTTCAAAAGCCAAACAACTTTTATGAATAAAAGCCTATAAACTCACTATTATAGTAAGCTTCTGACTTATAGTTTCCAAGAGTTTTTTAGCTTTTAAAGGATCTATAAAAGTTAAGATCTAAATCTAAAACTCCTAAAAGGCCCAAACAAACATGCCCCGCGGTCTTTCTTTTCCTGGTCAAGCACGTCCATCTTCCGGTCGCCAGCCGCGTGAAGGTCGTGAAGACGGTGCATAAATCTCTCCGTCTCCGGCGCGTCGAACAATTTGCTTGACCCGGCAGGCCGTTGTCTCTCCGTCAGCGATTCCTCGCCAAGTCGCCATTCGTCAACTATACTACATTTTTCCTTCTGGCAGCAGTAGATTGCTGCCAAACTTCGTAGCAAGTGCGCTTGCCTTTGCATCATAGACGTGTTCGCCGCCATTTTATTGGCCCGTAGCGTGCTTAGAGGCCGTGCGTGCACCCTGCGATCACGATCGAACCCCGGCGTGGCGTTGCTTTCCTGCTAAGCTTCCCGGGTCAAAGTCTCCCACCCACGGGGGTCACCAATCTCGAAGCAGATCCGACGGCGCATGGGCCCCTCACCGGACTCCCAAAGCCCAGAAGAAAAGGGAGAAGTCTCCACCCTCGTCCCGTCCGTCCGGCTAATTCGCCCACCTCCGCCTCACCCCACATCCACCCAGATCTCGCCGCGATGGGCCTCGCCGCCGCCGCCCGCGCGGTCCTCCTCCTCCTCGCCGTCGCCGGGGTCCTCCTCCGTCCGGCGGCGGCGGAGATCAAGCAGGAGTCCTTCAAGGACGACTCCCGCCCCTCCATCCTCTTCGAGAAGTTCGGCTTCGGCCTCAATGGCATGGTGTCAATCTCCGTCACCGGAGCCAAGGCCTCCTCCACGCTCGCTAGTCCCGACCCCGCACAGCTCGGCTTCTTCCTCCTCTCCGACGAGTCGCTCTTCGAGGCCATCTACGATCAGCCGGCGCCCACGGATCTGAACCCCAACCCGGAGTCCTCCCGCACCTGCGTCCTCTCCAGCCCCTACGTCAGTCCGCTCTTCACCTTCGCGGACCTCAACGACAAGGGCTACTACAACAAGACTTTCCCCATCACCCACCCCGACGAGTACAGCCTCTTCTTCGCCAACTGCGCGCCGGAGACCAGCGTCACCATGGAGGTCCGCACCGACATGTACAACACCAACCCGGACGGCACCAAGGACTACCTCTCCGTCGGCATGGCCTCCGTCCCGGGGATCTACGCCTTCTTCGTCGTCTGCTATGTCGTGTTCCTGGCCGGGTGGCTCTACGTCACCCTCTACCGCAACCGCCTCTCCGCTCACCGCATCCACCACCTCATGTCGGGCCTGCTCGTCGCGCGAATGCTCTACTGCATCTCGGCGGCGGAGGACCAGCACTACATCCGCACCGCCGGGACACCGCACGGGTGGGACGTCATGTTCTACCTGTTCCAGCTCGTGAAGGGTGTCATCTTGTTCGCTGTGATTGCGCTGATTGGGACTGGGTGGTCGTTCCTGAAGCCATTCCTGCAGGACAAGGAGAAGAAAGTGCTCATGGTGGTGATCCCTCTGCAGGTTGCAGCTAACATCGCCGCCGCTGTGGTCGGCGAGACTGGCCCATTCTTGCAGGGATGGGTGACGTGGAACCAGATCTTCTTGTTTGTTGATGTGGCTTGCTGCTGTGCTGTGCTCTTCCCAGTCGTGTGGTCCATGCGTTCTCTGCGGGAGTCATCCAAGACAGACGGCAAGGCGGCCAGAACCCTTGCCAAGCTCACGCTCTTCCGTCAGTTTTATGTTGTCGTGATTGGATACTTGTACTTCACCAGGATCATTGTGTATGCCCTCAAGACAATTACTAACTACAAATACAGATGGGTGAGCGTTGCAGCCGAGGAGGTGGCCACCATGGCATTCTACATGTTCATGTTCTACATGTTCAGGCCAGCTGAGAGGAACCAGTACTTTGCACTTGACGAGGACGATGAGGAAGCCGCAGAGATGGCGCTCCGTGAAGAGGAGTTTGAGCTCTAAACGACCACATGGATGTCCAATGACATGGGAATACAGCCATCTGCCATTCCGTTTCGCCTCAATGTGATGTTGATCATACTATACAGATTCAGGGTTTAGCTAATATTTGTCTATGTATTGTGGTAAATCTTCTCCCACTCCTTTTAGTTTCGGAAGCTGCCAATGAAACTTGTGATAACTATATTTCTTGTGTTGCAAAAGTAAGGGGGAATTCAATCAATATTGCCATTTTGCCAAGTCTCGGTTTCAATTCTTGCTTTTTCAGTGTTCTGTTTGCACTATGAATGGATGATTTTATTAGTGTGTGTGGACTGGGGATGGCATTGATAAGCATCATGTTGCCGTGACCTGTAAAGCCATATTATTGCTCGAAGCAGGTTCTGAATTTCAGATGGTTGTTGGGATTTTGACGTCCAAGTGGATGCTTTTCCTGAAATCTGGCTTGCTTGTTCGTGCATCACTTTCCGGCTGCTGAGATTCATAAGAGTGGCTGGAAGCCAAACGAACCACTCAGCCACCTACAGGCAACCACAGGTTGGAGTCACTAGTAAGTGAAAATCGGCCTGAATAAACATCTTGTCAATAACTCAGCATACTTCTTGGTGTGTTCTGTATTAGCTTAAATCATCTGGGCTCGAGAAACAGGTGTGCGCGCGTGTGTGTGGGTTATGGACAAAGCTATTGGATGATCATCAGGTTCAGTTATAGTGTAGGCTAGTGATTTTCAGTTTTTAGGTAATGTTTACCCTGTTTCTTGATATCGAGTAATTGTCTATTTGATGACCCCGGGTGTTCCGATAAGTAGTTGCGGTTGTGTTCCATTCTTAGCTCGGCTTTCTGAGCTTGAGCTTATTGCAGTCTTGGTACCTCAATTTGAACATCTGAGAGGACAGAAGTAGCGCAGACAGTGAACTGGCGTTCGGTTATCATTGCTTTTTGATTGCCTCCTTTACCGTGAATGTCCACGTCCGTCGACCTATTAAGCTGATTCGAAGTACAGAAATGGAGAAGCAAGACAGCGAGGGAGTTGTGCACACATTGGCAAACACCGTTCTGGCTGAATTGTTGTGAGAGAAAAACACAGTTCCGGCTGAAAAAAAAAGCCGAACAAGCCGAATACGGGATAAGTCGAACAGGGCCATTAAACTATATTCGGTTTAGAGAAAAAATATTATTATTTTAGATTAAACGCAGCAATTTAACTACTTCCGTAAGTTGTAAGTCATTCTGGCTTTGCAGCTACGGACCTATAAAAATCAGAAGAAATTATAATTTAGAACGGATTGCAATTTGGTTTCTGGCTTTTCTAGCTATGTCGCTATAAAAAATCAGAACAAGTTATAATTTAGAACGAAATACAATTTGGAAGGTATGAACCATGTTAATTTGTCCTACATGCTTCAAATCCTACGGTGGCTAGCTGTCCTATACGGGCTCTTACAGTCTTGGACCGCTTGCCAAGCGTCGGGGCTTGGTAATTTCCGGCTCCGTTTCGGGGTCTTTCTCGGCCCGCACGCACGCACTTCCCAGAAAATGATGCCAAAACAAAACTCACGGCAGCTTGACATCTTCCATTCATCCAGTCGATCATCCCTCGGGATTATCCATGTTCGTTTCGCTGAAATTTGCTGATGCTGATTTCTCGTGAGAAAAAAACATGGTCCCTTCGCTGAAAAATATTGCTGAAATAGTGCTGAAGAACAGGTCGTATAGTTCGGGTATTCCTTATTCCTCTCCCCTGTTGTTCGGATCGCCTGGGCGTTTGGTCCTAGCAGTTGGCATGATGTTTCTGCCCGTTGGGTCTGTAACTGTAAGCCAGGTGGTTTGGTCTATTAGGATAATCATGACTTGGCTGTCGAGTTCTTGCATTTGGGTCATGTACATGTGTGTCATGTACTGAGTGTGCATCTACTCAAAACGAGATGTGTTCTCGTGGAGGATTGAGTCAATTTGCATGTAGATTAGGCTAGTTAGCAAATTAGAATGTGCGTGTGTTGCACATGATACTGGAGTAGTCTTCAGCAGGTTGTTAGCTAGCTTCTAGGAGTTGCATGTGTTGAGGTACACAGCATAGTAGTGTTAGCGGCTGCATGTTAGCGGGGCACGTTTGGAGGTGTGGCTTGGTCAGAGGACCGTTTCATGCGGCGTACGTGCAGCATATGAGTTTGTGGCTCGGAAGCTGCGATTACGTGCGAGCGTGCGTATGAGACCCGGGCAGTAGTTGCTCCTGTATGCATGTGGGCGGGCTATTTTAGCCGTGTATCCTGCTTGGTTGAGAGCGTCCCGAGTGGTGTGTTTGAATAATAGAAGTCAAGATACAGGCGTTCGTTGCTGACAAGTCTATCTGTCTATTGTTCATCTTCTACCTTCGTCGGTCGAGAGTTAGAGTGACTCGGTTCGTCAACAAGATTACGAAGAGTGATCGAGTTTCCATCCCCATTCTCCAGGTTCAGGGGAGTCATATGGTACAAATAATGGCGAAAAAGACTGAAAGTTCCTGTGCCTCAAAGCCGAGTGCCCGAGGCAGAACAGTAGACTCCATAGTTTTCAACAACTCGGTTAAATGGAAGACGACTTGAAATCTACAAGTGGTAATATTTCTGCACATGATAGACTGATATGTACACCGATGGTGTGCTAGACGACTGTCACCACATTTGTCTCTCCAGTCTCTGCCTTCACCCCTTTCAGCACACATTCACGTTTCATGCAAGCTTCAGTCGGCCTTGAGCTTTATGGAAGAGTATTGAGGCGAGGCACACACCGTCGCACCAGTTTGAGGACCTCATCAACGTTGATCACCGGAAACGCCAGGACCAAGACCAGCAGCCACTTGATGAAGCTAAGGGCAACGATTCCAAAAGCCGACGCAAAGAACAGAATATATAGGATCAAGAAGTGTAGACCAAAGGATCGGACACCGCCATGGCCAGGAGGAGCCAAGGGTCGACCCAAGGAGGCATGCATGGTCAATATAGGCTGGCGTCTTCAGACAGCGCGTTCAGGGAGTTAAACATCTCGATGGCGACCAAGAGTCCAAGACAGAGTGCGAGATCGTCGTGGCCTTCGCCTTTCCCTCCGTGAAGTAGTCGCAGGGGCTGTGCTAGCACAACAGATAGCAGGAAGAAGAATTTGGAGAACTGAAAGGGGGCAGAAGAAGAACAGCAAGATACAGGAGAGCATCGGGATGATTCGCTTCGGGGAAAAAAAATTGGTGTTCATACGATTGATACACTCTCTTACTCCAATCTCTCCAGGTTTTATAGCCTGTGCTAGCAAGCACGTTTACCCACTCAGAACCCATCACACATCTTGGGCCGCTTAGCTCTGGGCTTTGCTCTTGTCCCGTTTGCTTCAGATTGTTGCCCATCAGGCAGCGGAATGGTGACTGGTGTGGCTGGCGTCCAAGGTCCAACGAGGACACGCGGTCCTCTGCCGTGTACAGTTGATAGAGCCCAATGACCTGCTCATCAGACAAGAATTTATCCACTAAAAAAAATGAGACAAGAATTCAGGTAACTGTAAACAATCCAAACCAGCACGTCCTCGCTACAAGCCATAGCAATTTCAGCCTTCACTGAATTTCTAATGCTGTCCCTACAAGTTTCAGGTGGCACGGTAGAAGTCCATACCATGTAGCAGAACAAGACGCGAAGTTAGCATGGCTCTGGATGCTTAGGTTTCTCGTGGCGGAACCTGTTCACTTGGTTTCAGGTTCTCGACTTAGCATGGATGTTGACATTTTTCTAGATTTATATTTCAAGATTTAACGGTGTTATTCTTTCCGTAACAGGCGACGTGCCCGTTGATAGCGAGACGCCTATAGTGACTTAATTAATCTTGATATGTTAATATTAAGGCGTTTGTGGTAACTTCACTGATTTCGAGATGTTGACAACAATGTGTTCATACGCAACATTAGAGCATGTACAATAATGGGCTTATAGCCGAGCTAGTAAGCATTTTTGCTGATGTGAAGGAGAGAGGATAGGAGAGAAAAGAGAGCTTGGCTCCCATACAAGCAACAAGCTGGACACGGAAGAATAGGTATTTATGGGCCCAAACAAAAGTGCATGACAGGAGGAATAGGAAAGAGAAAGTAACGTACCACATAATAATAATAACTTTTTTATAGCTAAATAGGAGACGACTATTGTATAGCTTGGCTCTTGTGACTTAACTTATAGCCAAACATTTAACTCTATTATTCACCGTGCTCTTATATGAACGTCTGCGTCTCCCAAGTGGCAGGTGGTCTTGGACAGGAATGAGCCCCTCTTGAATGCCCAAGCAGCTGTAAGGAATATTGACGCCACGCCACCTGACCGAGACTCCGGTGCATAGCCTAGTTTGGTCTCTAGCCACCGGATGAGCTATATTCTTTACACCGGTGAAATGTTAGTAAGTGAATTTAACAAGATAAGCCTTCCAAGCGTGTGGTTAGGAGTAGAAAATACTCAGAAAAGGAGATGAGTCCTGCTCCTGCATTCAACTTGACACATCCAGCTGCACGGCCCACCCTACCTGCACTGCACCCTTTAACATCAGGCAGCCGTCTTTTCGTCGTCCAATCCAATCGATCAACTCCAAAATTCTTTGTAAATCACCTGTATATTTAGCTAAGCAACATAGTTCTCCATCCATACATAGAAGAAAAAACAAGTTTAAGTGAAATTTTCGATAGAAAGCTGGTTTGGATTAAGTGGTATCTTTGCTGCCATAGGCAACTATTATATGCCGTTTTGTTTCGTGTTGCCTTTCTTTTGTTGAACTCTGTAAGAGAAAGACCTTGGTGGCTGATTTTTCAATATACTAGCATGCAACAGCCAGGACGGTCGGTCCGGTGCGAGTTTGTTGAGCGATCGTTGACCTGCACGGCAAGGCGACCTAGGCATGGTATGCATGCATGCATAACATTAGCCCGTGCCTGGTCCCGAAGAGAAATTTCCAAGGCGAGAGCAGAGGAAAAGAGTTTCCAGATGCAGCAAGGTCCTGCCGTCTCGGTATCAGCCTCTGTGCCTCGCCGGTTTGGTTTGGTGTGGTGCAGCTCATCTAATAAAGTTCTATAAGCCTCGGCCGTCCACGCCGTGTTGCCGATCGCATTCAGGGCAGGGGCAGGGCATGCGCTCTGCTTGCTTTCCATTAGAAATTCGTTTGCCCAACAAGCAACGGCCTCTGCAGAGGTTGAGAGCACGGAAACGCATCGTGCATGTAGTAGTAGGTTCTTGTTGCTGCACTGCAACCGGCGGCCGGCCTCCAATACGATATCGGTCCACGTCAAATCTCTCGCGAACTTGATGTAGCTGCGTTGCAGAAGGTACACGGAGATTAAAGTATAGCAAAGCGAATCAGGAGTCACGACTCACGAGCACATGTACTAATACTCACTAATTAATGACCCACAAGTACCGGTATGACCCTCTGGATATGATGCACCTAACTGTAACCAACCTCTTCACACGATCACACACAGGTTAATATCTAACTCCATCTGTGTTTTCATGTAGTACTACCAACAACAACAAAAAAAACACTATGTTAATGACGTACTATTCCATGGCATCTATGAGTATCACATGAAGAAGACCAAGACGGATGAGAAGATCGAATGGCTACGGGACGGCTTGTCGTCCTTCCCATAGTTTGAATTTTAACGAGGGCTATGCTTTGCTCGTCACAGAAAGATGGAAGCTGGATGCTTTTTTGCTCCTAGAACGAGAGCTTCCGAACACCGAAACACAATTTCACCTAATAAAGGGCGAGGGAGCTATAGAGAGAACCACCAGAACAGAACAGAGTCCATGGTTATGGTTCTTCTGAGAACTGAACACTGCTGAAGCAGCAAAACTACAAAACGGCAGTTACTTTTTATAATCTTTCGACTTTGGACACATATAAAAAAAAGAAGGGTAAAGTCCAATTTATACCCTCCAACTTTCACCAAAGCCTGAATTTCAACCTCAAACTACAAAACCAGATAACTTTGGCCCTCCAGCTCTGAAAACCGTTCAACTTTGAACATTCCGGGCGGTTTTATGGTTGAACAGTAACTTTTAATATTTTTGGGAGGCGCTGAAATTTTATATTATTTTTTCGAGCATCTTAACGTCCTCAAATGAAAAAACTCAAAACTACAAAGTTGTATATCTCATCGAGGTCTACAATTTACATATAAAAATTATCTTCATCCGACATCGTATTGAAAGGTTTTATATTTTTTGAAATTTGAGTCTCATCACGTGACAAAATATAGTGCTGAAATTTTATATTATTTTTTCGAGCATCTTAACGTCCTCAAATAAAAAAAATTAAAACTATAAAGTTGTAGATCTCATCGAGGTATAAAATTTACATATACAAATTATTTTCATCCGATATCGTATTGAAGGGTTTTCTATTTTTTAAAATTTGAGTCTCATCACGCGACAAAACAATTTTGTTGCGTGATGAGACTCAAATTTTAAAAAATAGAAAACCCTTCAATACGATATCGGATGGAGATAATTTTATATGTAAATTGTAGAACTCGATGAGATCTACAACTTTATAGTTTTAATTTTTTTTTTCATTTGAGGACGTTAAGATGCTCGAAAAAATAATATAAAATTTCAGCACCATATTTTATCGCGTGATGAGGCTCAAATTTCAAAAAATAGAAAACCCTTCAATACGATGTTGGATGAAGATAATTTTTATATGTAAATTATATACGTCGATGAGATCTACAACTTTGTAGTTTTGAGTTTTTTCATTTGAGGACGTTAAGATGCTCAAAAAAATAATATAAAATTTTGGCGTCTACCGAAAATATCAAAAGTTACTGTTTACCCGCAAAATCGCCCAGAAGGTCGAAAGTTGAACGGTTTCAAGAGTTGGAGGACGAAAGTTATCCGGTTTTGAAGTTTGAGGTTGAAATCCGGACTTTGGTGAAAGTTGGAGGGTGTAAATTGGACTTTACCCAAAAAAAGAACAAAAAGCTAGTGGATCCAAGCATATGTATACTTGCAAAACCACTTATTGCTATCATCAAATCACCAGAAAAAAGAAGGATGCCAAAAAAAAAACATGAACAATCACCACCTAATTAACTATGTCTTCCTTCGCCTCCTCCTGCACGCTTACTTTCTCCCCATGGGCCATGGCCAGCGAGCTTCGACCATTCAAATGTACAACGGCGCGCGCGCGCATGTCCGTACCGTGGCGCGATCACCTCCTCTTGTTCTTGCTGCCGAGCACGAGGCTGAAATAGAAGAGGATCCGGAAGAGGAAACCCCAAGCCATGGTCACGAGCAGGCACTCCCACTTTCCGAGCTGCGTCACCGCCACCTCATGCAGGACGCCGCGGCCCGTGACGACGCACGTGTCGGCGCTGATCCCGACCCCGAGCGCGGAGCTGATGGACGCGAGCACCCGGGCCTTCACCGCGTCCGGCAGCACCGCCAGCGGGGAGTTGTCGAAGATCTGCGCGCCCCGCACGAAGCACTCGCCGCTGCGGGCGAACTCGTTCTGCAGCACGCCCTCGAACGGGTACTTGATCAGCGACAGGTAGTGGAACCAGATCCAGTAGGCCGGGATCCTGTCCCGGTTGATGAAGAAGCCGCTGAAGAGCAGGAAGTAGGCGAGGATGGCCACCACCACGGTGTAGCCGATCATCACGTGCGGTATCACGCCGGAGAGGAACGTGACGAAGCCGCTGCCGGCCCAGAACGACGCCAGGATGGCCAGCGTGTAGAAGGCGAACCCGGGCACACCGCCCGCGAGGCCGACGGCGAAGAAGGTGGTGAACGCGAAGGCGAGGGAGAGCACCACGAGCGCCGGGAAGGAGACGATGGCGTTGGAGAGCACGTAGGAGGCGCGCCGGTACGCGCCGTAGGCCGTCTCGCGCAGGAACACGTAGCGCTCGTTGAGGAACACCGGCAGCGCGTCGGCGCAGGTGTAGAACATGGTGGACATGGCGAACGCGAAGAAGCCCAGCCGCTCCTGCGCTCCCTTGGGAGACTGGTCCAGCTTGAAGAAGACGGTGGCGAGGATCGCGCCCGTGACCACCACGGCTGCGAGGCGTATGAGGAACAGCTCGGGCATGCGACGCGTGTTGATCGCTGACCGCTTCGTCAGCACCTTCATCTCCACCCAGAACGGGTTGGCGTAGGTGTGCACGGACGCGGCCTCTCCGGCCACGTCCGAGCCCGACACCAGCTTCCCGCGCGAAATGCTCGCGCTGACGGCCTCCTTGAGCGACATCGTCGTTGGCGCCACCAACGACGACTGATCAGCGGCCGCCGAACCTTGTTGGCCAGGGCTCCGCGCGTGCATCTGCTGCCACGCGCGGTGGAAGTCGACGAGCGGCTTGGTCCCCGTGGGCAACGACTCGAACTCGCGGATCAGGTCGAGCGCGAACTCGGCGCGGTTCTCGTCGTCGGGCACCGGGAAGCCAAACTCGGCGAAGTAGGACGGGAGCGCGGAAGGCGGCCCGCTGAAAACGGTCCGGCCACCGGAGAGGAGGATGAGGCGGTCGAGGAGGCCGAGGATGCGCTGGCTCGGCTGGTGGATGGACGTGATGACAATGCTGCCGCTCTCCGCGATGCGTCGAAGCACCTTGACCACCATGAACGCGGAGGTGGAGTCGAGCCCCGACGTGGGCTCGTCGAGGAACAGGAGGATCGGGTCGTGGATGATGTCGGTGCCGATGGACACCCTGCGGCGCTCGCCTCCGGACACCCCGCGGTGGCCCTCGTCGCCTATAATGGTGTTGGCCGCGTCGCGGAGGCCGAGCTGGTCGATGAGCGCCTGCACGCGCGCGCGCTTCTTGGCCGGCGACAGCGCCCGCGGGAGGCGGAACTCGGCGGCGAAGGAGAGCGTCTCGGTGACGGTGAGCATGGGGAACAGCAGGTCGTCTTGCATGACGTACGCGGAGATGGACTTGAGGACGGTGCCCGTGAGGGGCTCCCCGTTGAGCGTGACGGCGCCCTTGAGCGCGTCGCGGGAGATGCGGTTGGCGAGCGCGTCGATGAGCGTGGACTTGCCGGAGCCGCTGGCGCCCATGACGGCCAGGATCTCGCCCTCCCTCGCCTCCCCGGAGACGCCGTCCAGCAGCGCCCTGGTGCGCGGCGCGTGCGCGTCGGGCGCCGCGGCGGCGGCGGTGACGCGGTCGGAGCGGCGCTGCAGGGGCAGGCCGGCGGGCCCGCGCCCGCGCTGCTTGGCGCGGACGCTGTAGGTCAGGCTGCTGAACGCCAGGCGGAAGTGCACGGTCCGCCCGATGATGGCCGTCGCGCCAGCACCGTTGACGGCGCCGGCGCCTCCCGCCACCGCGTCATGTCCAGGCGTGGTGGGGAGCGGCAGCGAGAACACGGACGCGGAGCCGTCGTCGTCCGCGGCGGCCGCCGGGTCGACGGTGGCGGCGCCGACGAGGCGGAGCATCTCGGCGAGGGACGGGTTCCGGCCCCTCTCCCGCACGGGCGGGGGCGGCGCCGGGGTCGAGGCTAGGAATGGGAGACGGTCCTGCACGGCGGGCGCCATTGCATGCAAGCACGCAGCGCAGACTCGATCGATAAGCCTTGGCGTACGTACGTGCTGTGCTGCTGCACTTTCTCTTCCCACTGGCGCAAAAGCGAGCGAGCCGAGCTTAAGTAAGGGTGCGGGTGCGGGTCCGGGTCCGGGTCCAGTACCAGTACGTGGTCCGCGGGAAGTGTGGCTTTCAGCCAGGAGAGGACGAGAAGAAGGCCGATGGGAGTGTGGGATGGTTACGACTTGGCGAGGCGTGGAGCTCAAGTTTAAAGGCTGGTGGATTGGCCGTTTGGGGCGTTGTTGTCACGGAGAATGGCGCACGGTGTGGTCGTGGTGCGCGGGTCGTACGGACATGTGGGCTGAGGTGGGAGGAAACGGAGAGGGGCCGGGGGTGGTGGTGTAGGAGACGGGATGGTGGCCAACGCGCGGGGTGGTGCCGCTGCCGCCGGGGAGTGCATGGTCAGCGACTCAGCGGGGACCGGGGAGAGTTACGGGGGGAGGGTGGGTTGGCTGGCTTCCACGTCGAATCGGTGCGATTTAGGTTGGGTGGGTGACGAGATACGGAGGATTTAGGAAGGAAACGGCAACTTGCATGCATCGGGTACCAGTACATTATGTATATTCTTTGGGATCTTCTGTGGGGTGCAAGTATTCGACACGTTGCTGTTTTATAAGCATGCAGAAAAATGGCTGGTTCGGTGGCTTGTTTATAGTGCAATATAAAACATGTAGCCTTGGCAGAGTTGCGCCGTACAATTAGTTCGTCTAGATCTTCTTGGCTTGGTTAACTTAACATATCGCATAGGCTATGATCATTGTCAATGTTCTAGAGCGTGTTGATATGAAAAAGCGATAGGAAGCAAATGGAACGTTAGGTTCAACATCTGATGACCGCATTTCGATGTTTGAATGTCAGAAGTACGGTACGAGTTGGTAAGCAAATAACCTGAAGAGGGTGCTAGACTGCCATTATTGATTTTTTTTTTTTAAAGTAGGAGTACTCCTTAATCCTTATGACAGCAGGTCAGCAGGTGCAGTATATGGGGCGGCCGGCCCGTGTGCCTTGATGGTAAACCAATTTGGTTACGATGTTAGAACATTTCGCTGCATCAAATACATCCATCTCAGTTGTTAGTTTGTTACCCTATACATGTCGTGTAAGCAGCCAAGAACTTGCTGTGACAAAGGTTCTAAAACGAATGCCCTCTACTGCACCGCGCATATAATGAAATTTCCAGGGTTGGTACGTCCCGTATGACCGTATAAATGCATAGGCTTCGTTGCCAGTACGTATCATTCACAAGTCGCAGCACCCCCACAGGCCACGTGGATACGCGCAGCAAGCTTATACAAGTAGCGGTAAAGCCTATAAAAGAGCGTCCCCTTTTCCGGATAGGAAACCCGAAAGCAACGGATAACCGCGGTACAATGCAAGCCTCCCGCTTAGTCGCACGATCGCATCGCCTGACGCAAGCGCAACGAATGGAAACGCCGAAACCTCAGACATCCATAAATTCCCACGACGCCGGCCAACCTCGGCTCGCGATAGCGATCGCATGCGCTTGCATAACGCCCACTCCCCCCCGGCCCCAAGAGCACACTGCACACATGACAATTGACAGGTCCGTGGCTCGGAACCACACTGGCAGATTAACTCTCGTTCTGTTAAAAAAAGGTTTTTTTTCTCATTGGCCCTATTCCTCCGCTCGGTTGCCTCCGGCGCAGGGTGGCGGTGCCTTTGCGCACGCATCTGCCGCGCCGCAGCCGCTGGAACGAACCTGGCATCACGCGACGCCATCACTGTACCACGCGCGGCACGGAACCAAGGTCCCCCGCCCGCCAACCTTGCCGCCCGCAGGGCACTGCACAACGCGGCAATCAGGCGGAGCGCGAACAGAACGGCGCGCCCATCGGCTCTGGCCGTGCATGGGTGGATACGATACGATACGCCGCGCGTGGCCATCAGGCTGTGGCATGCCGCATGAGGGGCAGTGGACACGCCGCGCGGTGCAGCTTGCCTGACCCTGCCTGGCTGCCCTACTGTTAACTCGAGCGGTCGGATCTTTTTTTTTTTTTGAACTCGAGCGGTCGGATCTCGAAACGAATCAACTCGTGGTCAATCCGCAAAAACCGGTCTAGCCGCTTTCCAGAATCTGTCTGGCTGTTTTTGAACAGAGTGGCCTGAAAACCTACGAACGTCTCTCAGCACCGTCCACATTACTTCTATTGAGCAGCAGTGACATAGCTCTACTTGTATATATGTTGTCTATGTCATCCTTATCTGGTACAGAACTTCTAGATTTTGATGGTGTGCCTTGACTCTGTTCAAATCGCTTAGATCTATGCTCCCGCCGTTTCTTTTCCTCAGGTGAATTTGCTTGTGCAATTGAACTAGTGTAGTATTTCATTAGATCCTGCTACTTGTCACTGTCACTTGAGGCATTTCCATTTTCAGTAAGACTTGCATCACCGCCAGTTCGCTGCATTTTAGTAGGCCTATGACTGTATTGGCTTAAAGGAGCTTGGCGGGATTGGACATGCTTCCTCAGATCCCAACTGTTACTCTGCAATTTATTCCCCAGAAATAAATTCAGGCATAAAAACAAGCTTGGGGTGATGGCTATATTCAAAGTTGCAGTTTCCAAAATGGAAGGGATGAAAAAAATGTGAAGCCGACCCAAAGGTTTACCATTCTTTTAGTGGGTTCCAAACTACTGCAGATATTAATTTTTGCCAACACATTAGAAAGTCCCACCTACTTTTTGCGACAGGCTCTCGCCTACTAGGACTCCTCGATGATGATGAGAAGGGACTTGAATCCTTCCCATTGCTGCAAAGAACCAAAAAGAAAGTAAATATTCCCTCCGGTTTCAAATGTAGGTTGTTTTAGATTTGTCGTAAGTCAAACATCTTTAGCTTTGGCCACCAATAGCTAAAAATATAAATAGATTTACAACATAAGGTTGATGCTGCGAAATTCATATGAAAAGTAATTTCATAATATATAAGGGCAGACCTAGTTTATATAAGGGCAGACCTAGTGCTGGAGGCTCCCACATGAGTGGGGTCTGGGGAAGGGAAAAACCAAGGCAAGTCTTCCCCCCGCAAAATCTACGGAGAGGCTGCTTCGAACCCGCGACCTAGTGACTCAGTGAGACAGCTCTCACCACTGCACCAGGCCTGCCCTTCTAATTTCATAAATATACAATTATCACAATTTGAAATATGACATCCTATAGAAATTCCCAGCAAAGTTTTGAGTTCAGCCTAATGACATGCATACTGAAAAAAGGAAAGGCTCTTAACCTTTACGTGAATATAAAAAATACCAATGAGATTGCTTAAGCAGAAGCATTTTGGACAGCTTCAACATACAGACAATACATATTATTTTTGAATGCAATGGCAGGAGCTCTGCCTTTCCATTAAGAGAGGAAAATATAAGTTTATGTACAGGTGGAGAGGGCACGCCCCCCTCGGAGAGAAAAAGGCGATAGACCAGGAAACCGATTACTAGTGTAGGGCATAACACAATCATATCATTGCGGGTTACTGGCTTACTGCAGTCCTATGAATCCATCAAAAGTTAATCACAGCTAATAGAAAATATAGAGTTAAGACCAGCACACCTAGTCATATTCATGCTTGTAGCCTTTTCTGGCAAAGTAAATAGTGGTTCAATGTCCCAGTTCTTCGTATGAAGGGTCCCATCAGCAGTTGCCTTCGTAATTATCTGAAGTTATCAGAGGCAAAAAAGAGTTGCAAGTTAACAGACCCCAAATAAAAGTTGAATTTAAGGATGGAAGAAATATAAAATAAATAAGGCAACCTAGTGGATCAATAATTTTCTAATTTCAGAGTTGAAATGTGAAGACACTTATTTTCCTCTAATGTGGTAAATTCCATAGTTGCACAAAACAACTTATTTAACATTGTTAATCACATGCTCATAGCTAATAGCCAACCAAAAAAATGACCTTGCAGAGACTGGAATAACTTCCTTTTTTCTAAAAAAACAAAAAATGATCTTGTTTTTCTCATGGAACTGGTGAAACATTAATAATAAATTGGCATATCCAGTTCAATTTGATATTCTTTAGCAAGTTTATTTTGGAGTTAAAATATTTCTGTTTTTTTAGAGACCTGATCTAAAAGTTGCTATCAGTGGTGCTTTAGAGACCTGATCTTTCTTATACAAATAGCTAATGCAAGCAAAATGGATCAAAGTACGCAACAATATATGATATACCTAAATGACAAGCAAACTAGAGCGAATAAAATGAAATTACTTAGGCTCCTTCAAGATACTAATATTTCTGTTTTTGTTTCTGAAAGGCAAATTTTCTAAAAGTTGCTATCAGTGGTGCTTTAGAGACCTGATCTTTCTTATACAAATAGCTAATGCAAGCAAAATGGATCAAAAGAAGTAACAATATATGATATACCTAAATGGCAAGCAAACAAGAGCGAATAAAATTAAATTACTTAACCTCCTTCAAGATACTTCGGCTGGCAGTCCTCTGGGCATCATCCTTGCAACGGGCAAGATTCCGCTCAACATAAGTACGAAGTGAAACAGGGAAAGATCCCTGAATAGAATGAAATATTGTCAATACGTTAATGAATATGAAGGTGTCAAAAATGTTGTGCATGTTGCCATATTACAGAATTTATTCATTTGAAGGTCTTAACTCTTTAACTATCAGAAGTTTTAGTATGAAAAATTCCGTGGGAGCCAGGAGTGTATAATATTCTAATATTCTAATATTCTAACATAAGTATGATTATTTACACAACTTCCATTACCCCAGGTATTGTTTTGATGATAATAAAAATTGCTTGTTGCATATCCTGGTACAGTCTGATGAGCGCCAGCAGTATAATATGTGTTACTTGTAGGACCAACATAAGATCCTTCGGAAACGAAGTAAGAGGCTGGTAAGCGGCACCTGGACCTTGATCAACTCCTCGTTGAACAGAAGAATCATTTGCCGCTTGTGGATAGTTATAGTAATGGTTTGGATGTTGTACAGCATTGTAGTCCTGTTGAACCGATGTTGGATAAGGCACATAGGAGTTAGCCGACTGAACCACACGAGATCACTATTTGTCACACTTTGAGTAGCTCCTGAAACTGATACATCCCTCTGGGGATCATAGTAAACTGAATTTTGATTTATACTATCCATCAAATAGTACAAGAAAATCCCAGTCAAAGAAAAGCCAAAAATGATGGCCAGGAGGTAAAGATGGGTACGGAGATGGAATGGTTTGCTCCAAGCTCCTGCTCTGTTAATTAGTAAAAAAACAACCAGAGAAATCATTGTCAGATCAACATCAATACAAAACAGCATATCTGGCAGAACAAAACGACTATGAAAGAAATTTTGAACCCCAGGTTCATGGTGGGAGCATCCAGTCACCACAAAGGCACTGCTTGTTTACTACTGGACCATAAGGCTATGATAAATAATACTAATCAATCAGTATGGCCAGCTTAAAAGACAGGGACCAGTAAGCAAGTGCCAACAAAGATTTGTATGCAGTAACGAAGAATTATTTCCTTGCTATTATAACATGTGACCAGCCCTAAAGAAATTGTAACAGAGCTAACTAATGACAGGATATGATACTGGCTGACCCTGACTTATGGTTTCCGCATGCGCCAAGAATAGAGGATTGTTTTTTATACTGCAGCCAGTGAAATCCTTCTGCCGTTATCATTATTATCTATTTAAAGTAAACACATGTAAGTCATGGTAGAATCAACTCGCTTGCGATGCCGCGTTGTTAGGTGACAGGATAGTGATTGCAGTTAAACTATACTATAGCCAAAGTACATAACTACTAATATACTCCCTCCATTCCAAACTGTAAGTCGTTTTAGCTTTCTCCTAAGTTAAACATCTATAACTTTGACCGAGTTTATAGAACATCAAACTAGATTCATCAGATACACTATGAAATGTATTTTAGTAGTGCATTTATTTGATATTGTAGATGTTAACATTTTTTTTATAAATTTGCTCAAAGCTCGACAAGTTTGATTTACGACAAAACTAAAACAACTGACAGTTTGTAACGGATGGAGTAGAATTGAAATAGATGAAGGACAAAAACATCACTCCATATAGATAAGTGCTGCATTAAGCACGATTTGAGTTATATTCAAGCATCAGTAATTATACAGGCAATTCTACACCCCCTTGTTTAGCCATATACTCTTGAACCTTGCTATTCTTATCTAAGAGCGAATCATTTTTAGCAAACTGTAAAAACGGCGAGTGAAGAAGATAAAGTCATACATCTAGCAACAAGCTGTAGCCAAGTACACCTAAGCGTGGCTGAAGTGCCACGGCCTAGCATACAGGATGGTTGACTGGAGGCGGCTAGCAGAGATCTGGTGGGAGCATCTGGCGGGAGGCGGCTCGGCTGCGGGAGATTAGGTTTAGAGACGCAATGGGGAACTAGGGGAGGGGAACAGAGCTGTCGGGGGGACGAAGGCGACGGCCGCGGGCTCGCGTACGCGTTCGGGTTCGGGTTGCTGCCTGACGACTGCCGTGACGGCGTAACCTGGGACTTTCTGTCAGCGAACAGCGCTTGGGCATGGGCTGGCCTATTGGGCTGAGACCTAGCAATGGGCCACCAGTTGGCAGTTGCCCGATTTCCCGATGGAGATAAGCAAAAGGTTCTACCGCCATCCGAACGAACAGAAGCAAGTGCAGCAATCAAAACTGAACCCATGGCCGTCTGCATTTGAAACGCGAACCAGACCAGCGTAGAAAGCATCATGACACATAAATTAAGCAAGCGCAGCACAACAATCGAGCAAAGCGGCAGTGAATGCCCAAAATGCTGTAGTGAGTCAGGGGGCAGCGGAAGCATACCTCGGCCGGCACGGCGTGGATCCGCCCTGTATCGCCGTCCTGGAGCTCCAGAGGTCGAGCTGGAACCCTAGCAAGTCGCTATGAAGAGAAGAGGCGCCCAATCGGCGAAAATACAATCGATTGAGTCAGATCAGACGGGGGCGCCCGCCGGAAAGGCACAAGCACAGAGCACAGCGGTTGGCAAAGCGGGCGGAGGCGGGATGCAGTAGCGAGTAGGGCGGGGTTGCGGTTCCTATTTCTGTTGGGGACAGTACAAGAGGACTCGGTGTCCGGCAAGCCGTGTGATCTCGGGGTAGGGAGGAAGGAGACCGCCTCGGCTCTGTTTAAGTGTTTATGCAGTGGGCTTGCGAAGGTGAAGCAAGAAGGGAGTAGTCGATGGGCCTAGCTCCTCGTTACTGATTGCGGAAGGCGACCCAACTTTGACAGGTGTTTTTTGCGCCACCCGTTATTTTTTTTCCAAATATACTGTCTCCGTTGAAAAAATAAGTGTAATTCTAGGGAGTATACTGTATACAGCGAACTCAAATGCCCTGATCACAAAGGAATTGTTTCACAAATTGAAAGCGGTTTGTTCACCCAGATGCCACCGCCCTTAAGATGCCACCGCCCAATCTATAAAGGGCATAAGGAACCCTAAATTTGAAGAGACCTCTGCGAACTAGGTTTCTAAATTCATGGGTTTTGTTTGGTTTTTTCTCTAAAGTTTAGCTCCATGTGCAAAGTATTAAATATAAACTAAAAATAATTAATTGCACATATTACAACTACTTTGCAAGGAAATTTTTTTAAACATAATTAATCCATAATTTAATAATGTGACGCTACATTAACATATGCTAACGACAAGTTAATTAGTCTTAATAAATTTATCATGAGAATCCTCAAAGACTTCTATAATTTATTTTATTATTACTATCAAACATTCCTATATATGACATCATTTAACTTTAACTCATAAATTTAAACACCACCCAATATCTTCTATAAGAACAAAAAAAAATGGCAAATGTTGTGACCAACACGAACTGCCAAGATCCAGAAAGCAGTACAAAATTTAAAGGGAATTCCAGTTGTCCACGAGATATCAAGTGAATCCACATTTCATACATGGAAAGTTCAGAAAACAAGGAAATGCGGTCCAACTCATATACTACTACTTGACCATGGATGTAGAGTGATCGAACCCAACAACTTGTAACAATACGCACTACTGATAAGAATACGAAACTAAGCATATGGGCCAGAATGCCCTCGCCTCCCTCGATTTCTTGACCGCGACCCAAGACTTTTGCCACGGCCACCAGCGGCGGGGGGCACCTCTCAGCCGCCGAAACCGTAGAGGGTGCGGCCCTGGCGCTTGAGCGCGTAGACGACGTCCATGGCGGTGACGGTCTTGCGGCGGGCGTGCTCCGTGTAGGTGACGGCGTCGCGGATGACGTTCTCGAGGAAGATCTTGAGCACGCCGCGGGTCTCCTCGTAGATGAGACCCGAGATGCGCTTCACGCCGCCCCTCCTCGCCAGCCTCCGGATCGCCGGCTTCGTGATGCCCTGGATGTTGTCGCGGAGGACCTTGCGGTGGCGCTTCGCGCCGCCCTTGCCCAGCCCCTTGCCGCCCTTGCCGCGCCCCGACATGGTCGCTCGAACTCGGAGGTGAGGTTGGGAATTGGGGATTTGGTGGTGGGATTTGGAAGAGATGCGTGCTTTCGGACGAAGGGGAAGGGGTGATTTAAAAGGCGTGCGGGAGGGTGCGGAGGCATTCTGCGCCGTTCGATGGGCACGAGATGGACGGGTGGGAACGAGAGTTGGGTAGATGCCGCGGACCGCTGACGTGGTGCGAGGCGCGGATAGCTGAGTTGGCTAGCGTGGGGCTGGGTTTTCGGGGATTGGACACGGAGATTGATATCTGACAGGTGGGGACATGGTTCGTCTTGATGGATTGATAGTGTTTTATTAGGCGGGATCATTTTCTTTTGGAACCAAGCGGGATTGCCTATGGTTAATTTGGTATCTGCATACGCAGTACTCTCTGTGCCTTTTTAAGCAGTTAAACTTTTTTTAAGTTTTATTATTAGATTTATAAAAAATATTAGTAACATTTATATCTCTAAATAAATATATTATAAAAATATATGTAATAATTAATCTAATGATACTTATTGTATTATAAATATTAATAATATTTTATACATATTTGGTCAAAGTTGAGTATGTTTGACTCCTTACGTGAGAATGACAATTAAAAAGAGGCAGAGTAAGCGGTATTCAGCCCATTCGCTTGTTGGTTTTAGCCAGCCCAAACCAGCCAGCCAACAGTGTTTTTCCCTCATAATAAACCAACACCAGCCAACCCAAACCAACCCAGAAATCAACCAGCGAACAGACCGATTGATCCCTAACAGAATGTTTAGTTGTCGGTCGAACAGTGTCACAAGCTGTAACGATACTATAAAAATGTGTCAGTTTGTTTGTTTGGTGACTCAACCAAGGCAACCACACAAATTTGTAGTACAAACAACATAAAATCTTTCCATGGAGTGTGGCGCCGAAAGTAGACGCCTCAACTGTGGCGCCCCTGCACCTTGGGCGTGGTCGGTGGTGACCAGCAACCAAACATCCTTGGAATGTAAATGCCTATAAATTTTCGAAGGTAAAGTATGGCTAATAACCAAACACCTCAAAAATACAAAATTATGGCATGTTCCACCGTCACAATGCTCGAGATCCGAAGTCAACACACAACCACTCCCGGTCTTTATACCGAATACAATGGCCCAACTCGGCATGGAACTCGGGCCTAGTTCACTTTGAAAAAAAAGTGAACCCAATGAATAGTACCTCTTTCGTCTTATTTGATAAATATTGTCCAATCGTGGATCAACTAGGCTCAAAAGATTCATCTCATGATTTCCAACTAAACTGTGTAATTAGTTATTTTTTTTACCTACATTTAATACTCTATGCAAACAGCTAAAAATTGATGTGATAAAGAAAGAGTGAAAAAACTTAGAATTTGGATGGCATTAAAAAAGGCCTCGGGCCATCGTAAATAAAACGGTTTGGGCCTTGTTTAGATGCAAAAAAATTTGCAAAATGGCTACTGTAGCGTTTTCGTTGTTATTTGGCAAATAATGTCCAATCATAGTCTAATTAGGCTTAAAAGATTCGTCTCGTGGATTTCGTCTAAACTATGTAATTAGTTTTATTTTTTATTTATATTTAATGCTTCATGCATGCGTCCAAAGATTCGATGTGACAGAAAATGTGAAAAATTTTGCAAAATTTTTGGCAAACTAAACTGGGCCTTGGCTTCACCGTTTGTGGTAGGGACAGAGTGCATTTGGTGCCCTTCCTGTCTCCACTATTCAATTCACCTGACATATCTTCCTCGAGCGAAGAGTAACTACAACCAATGTTTAGAGGGTGTTTGGTTTCATGGACTAAATTTTAGTCCATGTCACATCGGACGTTCGGATGCTATTTAGGAGAACTAAATATGAGTTAATTATAAAACTAATTACAATCTGTGCAATTAGTTATTTTTCGTCTATATTTAATACTTCATGCATGTGTCCAAACATCCGATAGGACAGGGACTAAAATTTTTCTGTAGGAACCAAACACCCCCTTAGTTTCCATCCGGATTCGGCGCCGTCAGAAACCTCGAACGAAGAGTAACTACAACCAATGTTTAGTTTTCATCCGGATTCAGCGCCGTCAAAAACCAGGTCACGGTAGCGTCACTGTAGCGCACGGTAGCATTTCGTTTGTATTTGGTAATAATTGTCCAATCGTTGACTAGTTAGTCTCAAAACGTTCGTCTCGCAAAGTACAACCAAACTGTGCAATTAATTTTTGATTTCGTCAACATTTAGTATTCCATACATGTACCGCAAGTTTAATGTGACGGGAATCATCTTTTTGCATAGTGCTAAATTCAGAAAATTTGGGGAACTAAACGTGGCCTTACATGGTCCAGTAAAAAATGTTGGCTCTGTGGTTGGATAACTTGTGTGAAGGAGAACTCTGTGTCTAGCCTGCAGTTCATGCTGTCGTAAGATAATTTTATATGGCTTTGGTTGAAGATACATGATTTTCATTCTGCTCCGTTCCACGATTAATTTGGGAACCATTACGAGCGCCTTTGTAATACATCATGTGAAGTACATTCTGGAACGCAATACAACTTGAGTTACAGGGAAATAGGGTACTGAATATGGTTACATCAGCTACTTTATAGGGTATGTGGAAACTTAGAAATGATCTTTGTTTTTTGAGGATTGGGTGGAGTATGGATAACTCCATCTATGGTGGGGTGCCATGGGTATCCCAGCATAGCAGGTCCTAAGCCCTGGTAAACGAGTAGGGCTGTGTTAGGTGTGGCGAGTCAATATAAAAACTTAGTCACTTTAATGAAGATGAAACCCAAAAGAATCCTGTTGGGGCGTAACCCTCTTAGCGACGCGTTATGTCGAAACTCGGGTATGGTGTTAAATGAGCAAGGACCGGGTCGTCACCCCCGTGACGCGCCGTGTCGTGATCTGGACACGGTGTCAAGTGAGCAAGGATCGGGTCATCGCATCCTTAGGGCGCGCCACATCGGCGCCCAGGTGTGGTGCAAAATGAGCAAGGGTCTTCACACCTACCTCGATGGGTGTGAAGGGTTAGGAAGCTAGCCGAGCCAACTAGGATCTATTTAGGTAGCTAGAATGTATGGTCCCTTATAGGTAAGTTAAGAGAGTTAGTGGACACAGTGGTTATAAGGCGTGTAAATATCTTATGCGTCCAAGAGACTAAATGGAAGGGGCAGAAGGCGAAGGAGGTGGACAATACCGACTTCAAGCTCTAGTACACAGGGACAACTTCAAATAAGAATGGAGTAGGAGTTTTGATTGATAAGAGCCTCAAGGATGGTGTGGTGGAGGTGAGAAGGCAAGGGGATAGGATCATCTTAGTTAAACTTATCATTGGTGATATGGTCTTAAACGTAATTAATGTGTATGCCCCCTAAGTAGGCCATAATAAGAGTGCTAAGCCGCTTTTCTAGGAAGACTTAGATCGCTTGGTTAGAGCTGTCCCTAGTAGCGAGAAGCTCTTTATAGGAGGTGATCTTAATGGCCATGTAGGTACATCAAAGTGCGGGTTTCGAGGCAGTTCATGGGGGTTTTGGATATGGTAGTAGGAATTAGGAGGGAGAGGAAGTCTTAGACTTCGCCATAGCTTTTCATCTGATGATAGCTAACACTTTCTTCCGTAAGAGACAGTCCCATTTAGTGATCTTTAGTAGCGGCCAGTACTCTAGTCAAATTGACTTTGTCCTTACAAGGAGGGATAAACGAACATGCGTGGACTATAAGGTGATACCTGGAGAATGTGTGGTCGCTCAACACAAGCTGGTGGTGGCTGACTTCCACTTTCTAGTGTAAGCTCGTGGGAACAAACAAGCTAGGGTTGCTAGAACAAAGTGGTGGAAATTAGAAGGGAAGGCATCAAAGGTCTTTAAGGAAAAGGTCATTGAAGAGGGCCCTTGGAATGATGAAGGCAATGCAAACAGCATATGGGAGAAGATGGCAACATGCGTTCAGAAGGTTGCTTCAGAGATGCTTGGAGTGACCAAAGGGAGCGGATGCGACTCAAAAGACACTTGGTGGTGGAATGAAGATGTGAAAAAGGCTATTAAGGAAAAGGAGTGCTTTAAGCGCTTGTATCATGACATGTATTCAAACAACATAGAGAAGTATAAGGTGGTAAAGAAGACTGCAAAACGAGCGGTAAGTGAGGCAAAGGGGCGGCCCTATGAGGACCTTTACTGATGTTTGAGTACGAAGGAAGGAGAGAATGATATTTATAGGATGGCTAGGGCTCATGATAGGAAGACAAGAGACTTCAACCAAGTCAAGTGTGTAAAGGATGAGAGGGAGTAGCTCTTGGTAAAGGAGGATGAGATGAGATATAGATGGCAAGAGTATTTTGATAAATTATTCAATGGTGAGAACAAGAACACCACCGTTCAGTTGGACGACTCGTTTAATGACACTAATAGGCACTTTGTGCGGATGATTCAAGAATCAAAGGGTCAGAGAAGCCTTAAAATGATGAAAGAGGGTAAAGCGATGGGCCCTGATGGTATCCCAATCAAGGTATGGTGATATCTCAAGGATATAGCTATAGTATGGCTAATGAAGATGTTGAACAATATCTTTCGATCGAACAAGATGCATGAAAAGTGGAGAAGAAGCATATTGGTACCAATCTACAAGAACAAGGGAGATATCCAAAGTTGTACTAATTATCAGGGAATTAAGTTGATGAGCCATACTATGAAGTTATGAGAGAGAGTCATCGAGCAACGCCTACGAGGAACGACACAGATATCAACAAACCAATTTGGTTTCATGCCTAAAAGGTCAACCACATAAGCAATCTTCTTAATAAGACATGTTATGGAGCGGTTTAGAGAGCAGAAGAAGGATCTCCACTTGGTTTTCATTGACTTGGAGAAGGCTTATGACAAGATACTAAGAAATGTTATGTGGTGGTCTTTGGACAAACATAAAGTCCCATCAAACTACGTGACCCTCATTAAGGATATGTACAACAATGTTGTGACTAGTGTTCGAACAAATGATGGTAACACAGATTACTTTCCGATTAAAATTGGACTTCATCAAGGGTCAACCTTAAGCCTATATCTCTTTGCCTTGGTAATGGATGAGGTTACCAGGAACATACAAGGGGATATCCCTTGGTGTATGTTATTCATTGATGATGTAGTGTTAGTGGACGAAAGCCAGGCGGGAGTAAATAGGAACTAGAGTTATGGCGGCAGACCCTTGAGTCTAAAGGTTTTAGATTGAGCAGAACTAAAACTGAATACATGAGATGCGACTTTGGTGGAGTTGTATAGGAGGAGGGAGATGTGAGTTTGGAAGGTCAAGTAGCGCCTAAGAAGGATACCTTTCGGTATCTAGGATCGATGCTATAGAGGGATGGAGATATTGATGTGGACGTTAGCCATAGAATCAAAGCAGGGTGGATCTAGTGGCGACAAGCTTCTGGCATTCTTTGTAACAAGAGGGTACCACGAAAGCTAAAAGGCAAGTTCTATAGAACAGTGATTAGACCGGCTATATTGTATGGAGCAGAATGTTGGCCTACAAAGATTCGACGTGTGTAAGGAAAATGGACCCTAGGCCCATTTACTTTGGATTTTGGTGTTTGATGACCAACACAACCAAATTAGACTAATGAATTTGCGAGTGTTTGTTTTTAGTTCAACAGGGTGCAAGACGTGACTTGGATGAAGGCGACATGATGATCTGATGATCAACACCTTAAGCAAGACCTTTAGGAGCATAAGAAAAGACCCAAGATATCAAGTACAGTCTAAGCATGAAGATAGGAACCAAGCCGTATGCAAGATCGTGAAGAAACGAGCTCACAGAGGTGACCGGACGCTGGACCGAACGCTGGACCGGTGGCTTGGCAGACAGGTGACCAGACGCAAGGACCGGACGCTGGCGGCAACTGATCGGACGCAGGAATGCACCATCCGATCGAGTACAGAAAGGTTCCAGAGTGGCACATCTATGACCAGACACGTCCGATGGCAGGCGACCGAACGCTGGCCAGCGTCCGATCAGCATATTGCTGGCTCAACGGTCGGGACGACCGGACGCGTCCGGTCAGGACGATTCAGCGTCCGGTCAGTAGCAGTTTCGTGGGAATTCGACCTCAATGGCTACTTTCTCAGTGGGGCTTATAAATACAACCCCCAACCGGCTATTTGAGGATAGTGGAGTTGAGGAAACATACCAAGAGTATTGATACACTATTTGAGTGATCTCCACATGCATAGTGCTTAGTATTTTATTAGGTGATTAGCATAAGTGCTTTGCGAAGTGCTTAGGTTGATTAGACCACCGCTTATGTGCTTGCTCTAGGTGTTTGCCTAGTGTTTAAGTGAGGTTTGCATACCTCTTGCCACCCCATGCTTGTGAGCACAAGTGTTGTATATCAGAGGGGCTTGAAGTCTTGCGAGATCACACTAACCGCGTTTGTGGTGTGGCCGCCACCGTGTACCGGAGGGAACAAGACCCGCGACGTTTCGGCCGAAAGCTTGATAGTGAAGACGGCGAGGAGCATCCGAGAGAGGCTTGCCGAAAGGCACGTCGGAGACCCACTTGCGCGTGGGGAAGGCCTGAGGCTATCCATGGAGTTACTCGACCGAGAGCTTGGCCCTTGTGAGGGGCTCCAACGAGGACTAGAGGGAAGCTTGCGCGCTTCTCGATACCTCGGTAAAAATACCGGAGTCATCGATGGGAGTTTGCATATCTCTACCTTGCTCTTTAGCTTCCGCATTTACATTGATTACTTTACTATGTTTGCGATAGAAATAGCAATACACTAGCAAAACCATAGTTGCACATCTAGATAGCTTATCTATTGCATATGTTTTGCTAGGGTTAGAAAAAGAGGCCATAGTTTTGGAGTTAGAATTTTAAGTTGCCTAATTCACCCCTCCTCTTAGGCATCATGGTCCCCTTCAATTGGTATCAGAGCCGGTTGGCTCATATTTGGACCTTTGGCTTAACCACCGTTGAGCCGACGCTATTGTAGAGTGGTTGGGATGGATACCGCTAGGCCTTCACAATTTGACGGTACTAACTTCCCATACTATAAAGCTAGAATGGCTTGCCACCTTGAGGCGGCTGATTTGGGTGTATAGAGAGTCACTCATGACGGGATGAAACCCATCAAGAATCCTGAAAAACTCACAAAGAGTGATGAAAAAGAAATGCATTTCAATGCTAGAGCTAAGAATTGCTTGTTTGAATCATTTAGTATGGATGTGTTTAACCAAGTGTTCACCTTAAATACGGCACATGAAATTTGGTTAAAACTCCAAGAGCTCCATGACGGCACAAGTAATGTCCGTGAGCAAAAACATTGTCTAGCCAAGCAAAATTATGATTCCTTTGCTATGAATGATGATGAGCTTATTAGTGATATGTATTCTCGATTGAATCTAATTATCAATGAGCTCTATTCAATAGGATTATTAAAGCTAGATGATGCGGATATCGTAAGGAAGATCATCTCCATTCTACCACAAAAGAAATATGCAAGCATCATCACCATCCTTCACAACATGGAGAACTTGAGCACCATGACCCCGGGCATTGTCATTGGCAAGCTAGTGGCATTTGAAATGTCACGTAAGATGGGTCAAGGAGAAGCATCTTCATCAAGCAAAGGCAAAGCTCTCGCTTGTAGCGAGAAGAAAAAGATGAAGGGCAAGAAAGTTGAGTCAAGCTCAAGCTCAAGCTCCTCAAGTGAAGAAGAAGATGAGGATGATGGTGATGATGAACAAGAATCAAGTGATGATGATCAATCTTCCTCCTCCACCTCCGACCTTGATGAAGAATCAATCAAACTTATCAAAAAGGTGGAGAAGATTATCATAAGGCTCAATGTCAAAGGTGTGCCCATCCAAATTCAAGACCTCGTTTTCACTAATCAAAGAAATGAGCAAAGAAAGAGGGGATGCTATGGATGCGGCGAGTTGGGGCACTTTGTGGAAGTTTGTCCAAACAAGTCCACACCCAAGACAAAGAAGGCATGCAAGAACAAAGCCCTCACAACAATAAGGTCATGGGATGATTCTTCAAGTGAAGAAGAAAACCATCACAAGAGGCGAGGTCACAAGCACTCATCATCAGGCTCTTCTTGTGTGTGCCTTATGGCACAAGGTAATGAAAGCTCATCCTCTAGTGAGAGTGATAGTGATGATGATTTGCCTTCTTATAATACAATTGTGCAACAAAATCTTAAATATGCTAAAGTTTGCACTAGTCAACAAAAGAAGCTCAAAAATTTAAAAGAAGAGCTAGGTAGTTCACAAGAAGCATACAAGAATTTGCTTGAACAATATGAAAACTTTGCAAATCTCAATGTTGAACTATCTACTAAAATTGAGCAACTTGAGGCTAGTGCAACAACAAGCGCATGCACAATTAATGATAAGCAACTTGAAAAGAAAAATAAAAAATTAATAGAAAAGTTAGCTAGCTCACAAAATAATTATCAAAGTTTGCTTGCTAAAATGGAAATCATGTGCAAACATTGTGATGAGCTAACAAATAAAGTTGCTAATCTTGAGGTCATCAAAAATACCCCCACCAAGGCATCTAAAAGAAATGACATAATTAAAAAGGATGCATCTACCTCTTGCAATGATTTATGTTTAGACTCACCTTTGTGCAACCAAGCTTGTGTTGAGAAAGTGATTGCAGATACATGCACACAAGAGGTTGTAAAAGAGAATGAGCAACTCAAGCAAGAAGTAGCTCGCCTCACCAAGGACTTGACTCAAGTGAAAGGCAAGGCGAAGCAAACCCAACTTCATCAAGATAACATCGTTAAGGGAGTGAAGAAGCTTGATGAAGGATAAACCATGGTTTGCTACGTGTGCCACAAAGAAGGCCACAAGTCCTATGAGTGCAAGGTGAAGAATGGGGGAGGAGCAAAGAAGAAGGAGAAAAAGCAAACAAGCAAGCTCTCCAACACCTACACCAACAAGGTGGACAAGAAGGCCTCCACACCTTATCTGTTAAAGAAGAAGAAAAATGACAAGGTGGTGGCCATCAAGGTGAATAAGCAAGCAAACAATGAGGTCAAACGCTTTTGGGTGCCAAAGGAAATCATTTCCAACATGAAGAGCATCAAGAAGGTTTGGATCCCGAAAGGGAAGTGAGAAGTCTATCGGTCTTCGGGGAATTTGGAGACTTGGCAAAGTTTGAGTGCATTACATGGGGAGCATCATGATGGACAAAGTCATTACCAAGTAGGTTAGTGAATACTATAGACCTAAATTCCCCTTCCCATGTTAGGTAACTAGATGTCATTACTTTCAATTAGCATTTGTTTCAATTAGTATTGTCTTTCAATTGGTATACTCTTAAAGCATTTAGTTATCTTTTATGCCTAATGTTTGCATTTACATGCTTAAATTTTTTGTCATGCATTCAATAGGTATATCATATGGTAGGCTTGCTCGGTTTAATTATCAACCCTTGGAGCAAACCTACATGGTTTAAAATTGTTTAGGAGCACGGCACATAGCTTGTTTTACAATTAACTATCTAATATGTGCCAAAGTCCAAATTGTAGATAATCTCTCCGAAATATCATTTTTCAAGTGGTATTTTGATACTTAAATCAATGTGCACAAATTTTACAAGTATTCAACACTTGTGTGCACAAATTTAGGGGGAGCTTAATCTACAACTTGGATGCTTTGAGACTAACACTTGTTCAAATGGTATCAATTTTTTTAAACCTATCACTCACTCTAGGCATAATTAACCGAAGACCGAAGACCGAACCGAAAAGACCGAGACCGAGACCGAAAAGACCAAGACCGAAAAGTTCGGTCATGAGTTCGGTCCTAGCTCCCATCTAACTGAAGTAACCGATAGAAGTTCGGTCATATGTGTCGGTTAACCGAAGTGACCGAACTGACCGTAGTTCTGTAGACTTCGTTCGTAATGTGTGATTGTGATTTGTGAGAACTAATAAAGTTGTGTGCTAGAACTTGTCATAATAATGTGTGGTTTGTTTTATATATTGTGTTGTTATTTTTTTGCCTTCAAATAGCAAGCATGCTGTTGAAAAGTGCTATAGATTCTGCTATTGTTGGTAGCTGCTACTCAGGTCCGGTTAGTTCGGTCGTGACCGAGACCGAACCGAACTAACCGAGACTGAACTTCCTCGGTCTTCATTTTTTGCAAAGACCGATCGGTCCCAGATTTCTGATGACCGAATGACCGAGGAACCGAACCGATCGGTTCGGTCTGACCGAATGCCTAGGGTGACCTATCACATGTGTAGTAGTCTCATTGTAAGGAAATTAGAGTCCCTGGAGTTAAGCATCATTCTTCAATTGGCATCATCTTGTTGATTTCATTTCATATTTATATGCTTTCTCCATGTATTATATAGATTAAACTCTCTTGTAAAACAAATTACTAATTATGCATATGCCTTGCTTTCTACCATATCTATGCATATATTGAGGGAGAGCTTAGTCTATATAATGTGAGAGTCAAATTTTGTGATCCATTTCACTCTTTATACAAAGGACTACGAAATTTGACCCTCCCTTGTGCTACTAATGTCTTCCTTTTCGGTGTTTGATGCCAAAGGGGGAGAATTTGAAGGACCAAAGGCAAGCATCAAGTTGATGTATACATGTGATAATGGTCCGAGAAAGGGAGGAAAGTTGATTATGGATTAGTCTAAGTAATGGAAGAATTTTTTTTAGAAAGCTAAGTCTTAATCCATAATATCATATGGGGACATTTGTAAGGGCAAGATGGTCTTCAATTGGTATCTAAGTAGTATCTTCTAGCATCATATAACCTTGTCCTTTGCATTGCATCCTAGCAAGTAGGTAGTTTTTAAATCTTTAAAATTTTATTATTTGCTTGCTTTGGTTGTGTTGTCATCAATCACCAAAAAGGGGGAGATTGTAAGGAAAATAGACCCTAGGCCTATTTACTTTGGATTTTGGTGTTTGATGACCAACACAACCAAATTAGACTAATGAATTTGCGAGTGTTTGTTTTGTAGCTCAATAGGGTGCAAGACGTGACTTGGACGAAGGCAACGTGATGATCCGATGATCAACATCTTAAGCAAGACCTTAGGAGCATAAGAAAAGACCCAAGATATCAAGCATAGTCCAAGCATAAAGATAGGAACCAAGCCGTACGCAAGATCACAAAGAAACAAGCTCACAAAGGCGACCGAACGCTGGACTGGACGCTAGAAGCACGACCGAACGCTGGACCAGTGGCTCGGTAGACAGGCGACCGGACGCAAGGACCGGACGCTGGCGGCAACCGACCGAACGCAGGAACACAGCGTCCGATCGAGTATAGAAAGGTTCTAGAGCGGCACATCTACGATCGGACACATCCGGTGGCAGGCGACCGGACGCTGGCCAGCGTCCGATCAGCATATTGCCAGCTCAATGGCCAGGACAACCGGACGCGTCCGGTCAGGATGATTCAGCGTTCGGTTAGTAGCAGTTTCGTGGGAATTCGACCTCAACGGCTACTTTCTCAGTGGGGCTTATAAATACAACCCCCAACCGACCATTTGAGGATAGTGGAGTTGAGGAAACATACCAAGAGTGTTGATACACTATTTGAGTGATCTCCACATGCATAGTGCTTAGTGTTTTATTAGGTGATTAGCATAAGTGCTTTGCGAAGTGCTTAGGTTAATTAGACCACCGCTTATGCGCTTGCTCTAGGTGTTTGCCTAGTGTTTAAGTGAGGTTTGCATACCTCTTGCCACCCCATGCTTGCGAGCTCAAGTGTTGTACATTAGAGGGGCTTGAAGTCTTGCGAGATCACACCAACCGCGTTTGTGGTGTGGCCACCACCGTGTACCGGAGGGAACAAGGCTTGTGGTGTTTCAGTCGAAAGCTTGATAGTGAAGACAGCGGGGAGCATCCGGGAGAGGCTTGCTGGAAGGCACATCGGAGACCCACTTGCGTGTGGGGAAGGCCCGAGGCTATCCACGGAGTTACCCGACCGGAAGCTTGGCCCTTGTGAGGGATTCCTTGCGAGGGGCTCCAATGAGGACTAGGAGGAAGCTTGCGCGCTTCTCGATACCTCAGTAAAAATACTGGAGTCGTCGACGGGAGTTTGCATATCTCTACCTTGCTCTTTAGCTTCCGCATTTACATTGATTACTTTACTACGTTTGCGGTAGAGATAGCAATACACTAGCAAAATCATAGTTGCACATCTAGATAGCTTATCTATTGCATAGGTTTTGCTAGGGTTAGAAAAAGAGGTCATAGTTTTGGAGTTAGAATTTTAAGTTGCCTAATTCACCCCCCCTCCTAGGCGCCACGGTCCCCTTCAACGTGCTCAACAATTGAGTGTTGCAAAAATGTGTATGTTGTGATGGATTTGTGGTCACACAAGAATGGTCTGAGTTCGGAATGATGATATTTGTGATCGCCTAGAGGTAGCACCAATTGAAGAAAAGCTTATCCAACATCGGTTGAGGTGGTTTGGCCATGTCCAAAGGAGACCTCCAGAGACACTAGTGCATTGTGGAGTCCTAAGCCAAGCTAATAATATGAGGAGAGATAGAGGAATGCCGAAATTGACATGGGGGAGACAATAAAAAGAGATTTGAAAGCTTGTGATATACCTAGAGATCTATGTTTGAATATGAGTAGTTGGAAAGCAGCTATTGAAGTGCCTGAACCATGACTTGGGGCTCTTGGTGGGTTTCAACTCTAGCCTACCCTAACTTGCTTAGGACTAAAAGGCTATGTTGTTGTTGGCTGGAGGAGTATGGATATACTCCTGCACAAGGTGGTTGTTATGACACAAAATTGGCTAACTCTGTGTTAGAAAGACAAACAAGGGTTGCTACAGGAAAATTTTAGGGGGGTCAAGAAGATGGTTGGATATGTGCTCTGGTTTCCAAACTAGGGACCAAGGAGGATCAAATGTGGAATCAAGGAGTGGATGACTACTCAGGAGGCCAATAAGTACAAGATGAGAAACGACTTCGACTTGGTGAACATGGATCTTGTTTCAATGTTATCCTTCTAAGAGGTTGTTTTTCTCTTGGTTAAGGGTTCTAGGTGGCGCTGTAACACCCTCGGAGTTACAACGTAAATCATTTACTAAAACATGTCATGAGCATCATGTTTATGTATTAATGCATGTAATAAAGTGTGTAGATTAATTTTTGTAACTCGAAACGATCAACTAAAATACGAAATGAAAGTTGATTCGATTGTCATGTTATATCACTTAAGGTTTAAAACCAATTTTTATTAAGCAAAAATGCTATAGAACATGTATGTGTCACCTTAATAAAATTGGAAGCATAAACTTTGTAGATGATGATGAAATACTTGCAGTCAAAAGATGATATTACTAGTTAATATTCCCGCTAACTTAGAAATCACAAATGGAAATCAAAGTTAGCTTAAAAACTTAGAAATTTTCAAGTCTGCCAACAATTAGACACTGCTATGTTTGGCAAATTATTGTGAGAAATTGGGTTAAGAAGTAGGGTAGTATTATGGCTTGGTTTAGTAGCCTAACATACCCTCTAGGGTATAGCAAAAGTGGTTCAGGGATTGGATCAACGGTTTAGACGTCTCGAACGCTTTAAAATTTGTGTGTGTCACTGTCTCGGGCAGTCTGTCACTATGGGCCTGGTCACCACGTGGCCACCCCCCATGCACAAATGGTCACACATGCGTGTGCTGTTGTGCGTGGCTAGCCGGGGCCACCTCTAGCTTGGCCATGGCTCGGTTGTCACTGGCTCGCTACGTGAAGCCGCTGCTGCTGGCCTCGTCACATGGAGCCATTGTTGCTGCCACCTGCCCCATCCCGCGCTGAGCTACTATCGCGTCCGCACTGTCGATGCTCCTCGCATTGCGACGCTACCAATGTCGTCGTGTCGTCATCGTGTCTGTGCTAGTCTGCTGCCCTCTATGTTGTTGCTGACCATGTGTGTGTCACCTTGCCATGCGCACGTGGGTGAGCCACCATCGCTATGACATTTATGGCACTACGGTGCATGGGCCATGCCGCTTGGGCATGGCACATGTTGTCTATAGCATCAGCACATTGGCCTCGTGGTCCCGCTGCTCACGTCCCGCCAAGGCATGGACGATACTGAGCCCACTACCGCGTTGTCTCTCCCTTTTCCTCTTTCTTCCTCTATTTCTTGCCACCATCGTGTCACGTCATGGTGAGCCAGAGAGCGAGCACCTCTCACCAATTTCTCATGCTCATGTCTCCATCCTCACGTCTCCTCTCTAGCCAACCCCACCTCGCCTTGACTCATGTCATGCCAAGCTCTAATTTTGGAGCTTTGCTGCCACTATGTCGTTAAGGTCTGTCGCCACCCACATCATGGCCTGTCTTCTCCACTTCACCCTGTGCTAATTTCTTTGCACCACTAGCTCACCTTGGCTCCCTCTTTGTCGTGCACACTCTAGTCGTAGCTCTAGTGCTGCCTCCTCGCCACTGACACGGCCGTGCCTTTATGGTCCATCGTTCACCTCGCCGTGCGCACGTGACTAGCCTTGCTCGGGTCATCTCCGGCCGAGCTAGCTTTTAAGTAAGGTCACTGGTGAGTTGTCGTTGCTTAGTCGCTACTCTACTGCCTTGATTGTTACTGTGGCTCACCTGAACATCATCGCCATTGCCGTAGGGTGTCCGTTGTTTTGAAGAGGTCCTTCTACGATGTCCCGTGTGGCAGAACCACCCGAAATAACATACTTATGGAGGTGCTCGTCTTCCACTAGACACTGAGCATCCCAAAAGCAAGCTACAGCGGGTGGTATCCATCAGGCACATCCAAGGGAGAGCCCAAAAAATCCACATTTTTCCTCAAGGATCCAATAATGAGAATGAGTTACAATACTTAGTACATTTCATACATCTAGAGTTCTTAGAAATTCATTATTACATTGCCAAATTTAGAGTGTGGAAGATTAAACAGTAGAATGATAATAAACATCTATCGATAAAGAACAAGGATCCGTCTGTGCCCACCAGAAGAATCCTTCACACAATGATACTCCTCAAGCGTTACCTGCAACAGAGGTAAATAAATCCTGAGTACACAATGTACTCGTAGGACTCATCCGACTAGTGGGAATAATTTACAGACTCCAAGGAGTATGATGAGCTTTATGGTTTGTTGGTTTCCTTTTTGAAGAAAGTAATACTAATAGTGAGTCCTTATTTATGTTATTATTAGCAACCATGATTAATTTATTATCTAGCCATTCTATGTAAGCACATGTTCTACTTTCAAGCAAGAGTTGAACAATCAGTTTCATTTCATCACCTTTCATCTTTTAGCTCTTACTATGGTACTAGAGTTTAGACAAGCCGTACTGGATTTCTTGACGATTCATGAATCAATGCCCCCAGCTGGGTACCTCGAAAACACACGCCCTGCTTGTACCCTAGACACAAGCAGGACCAACCCATCACCCTCCTATCCCAGGGTCTAGGTCCCCATCCAAACTTGGACTCCAAGCCCCTGCTCCTAAGTCCCAGACTTAGTACGGTGCAAGGACCTCCACCATCCCAACCTCCAATCAGTCGGTTCAGAAAGAGCCAGAATCCACGACAAGAGAGCAACAAGTCTTCTAAGTGCCCATACCTAAGTATGTGCTTGGGATAATAAGTCTGTGACTTGCCTAGCGTCCAATGCAACGACCGGTCCTTAACTGACACAGATAGGGAAAAAGTGTAACCAAGCTATGCCTTGTTGGCCATAGGACACAACCTCTTACACCCACCAATACCCAAACCATATCCCTTCCTGGTCACCATTTTTCCTTTCTACCATTTTATCATGATTGATCATAATTATCACCTATTGTGAGTAACGACGGGTTACTATCGCACCTAGTTTTCTGAAGAATACCAAGTGCTAACTATATGTGTGCCCAGGATGTCCACACGACACATATAGCGACAAATATGGAGATTATCAAAGACAATGTTTTATTACATATCAAAACATAGTTACAACAAGACTTACATCTATTACAAAGCATAGCGGAAACTACTCTTAATCTTCTCTTTGGGTCTCCATACTCCACAGGGATGGTTGACTAGGGGAAACACTCGCCTAGTACTCATGGACTCCATAAGAAACTCTTCACTTGATCCACCATCTGGTACCCATCCGGGATTTTTGTTGATTGTAAAGCAAGTGTGAGCGCACCATACTCAACAAGTATAACATGAGGGGATGTAAGGCTCAAAAGGCTAGACACGGTTGAACTAGGGTAAGCACTTTTAGTTGGTCATATTTTATTTGTTAAACCCTATGTTGCTAGGTTATGCTTAAGCTCCCAAGGTGAAGTATATTTAATATCAAGGTTGATCATGTCCCAAACCATCCATAGAACCATCTATCTTGAAAAGGATCTAGGTCGCTCGTGTCCATGAGCATGACTGATATATCAGTTTTATACTCTATAGAGTTTGTACACTTTCACCATGAGTCATGATTTACCCTTTCACCTGAGGTGATCAGCCTCTTGACCCACTACCAAAGAAGGTCGACAAGGTTCACTATGAAGCATTTCAAAGGTTCGTCTAATAAGTTTGGGCCGCTAAGGTTTCCCCATCAATAAGCATGAACCCCCCTCCAAGGAGTGACTAACAAAAATGCACCCTCTTGGCAGGCCAAGATCATACCTGTCGGAGCCCCTCTTACGCCATAAAGGTAACCACTAACAAGCTAGAAAATGTCCTCATACTGAGCTAAAGCCAGAGCCATGTAGCCCTCATAGCTATACTGTAAGTCCTAGGTTGTCACTTTAAGATTTAGTTCTTACAGAGGGCAGACTAGAGCACTAAAAAAGGCCTAATGCTCTAGCCCCCTTCTGTCAATGTTGCTAAAAAGCATCTTTTAATACCATGTTGCATATGTCTTTAATTGTATTCTTTAGTCAATATTAGTTGGAGCAAACTGAGCATACTACCCACATACAAAACCTATAGGTAAATCAAGGACAGGATAATCAATATCAAGCTAAATAGACTCCAGGCGGTTCATTAACACATGCATATGAATTGAGATTGCATTAAAGTGAATAGGTAACAAGGAGCCTCATATTATACTTGCCTTAACTTGCTTTTCCCCCAAAGCAATACGCTCAAAAGCCTTTCTTATTCATGTTTCAATCTTCTGCTTCCAATTTTTAGCTTCTAGTCTTCAGAGAACAACTTCTTAATCACCATGTAAACCTCACCGATTAACTGATCCATATATCACCACACATACATCCATACATGGCATATAAACAACAATATATGAGAACAATACACCAACCAATAAAATAAGCAAAACGGCGTATCGCTACGAACACACAAACGCAAAAGACACGCTATATGCGATTCAACGAAAAAAACGACTATCAAAGGATTTTCAGTGCAATAGAAAATAAAACATATCCATATAACTTATTTTAACTGTAGAAACACATGTAAATATTTTCATTATTCAACTTGATTCATTGCTTAAGAAAGAGCGTAGTATAAAACCTATATTGACTTTATATTCCAAAAATGATGCAAGTGATAGTTTTAATACAATTAACTTTTTAACTACCAAAACACATTTGAGTAATATGAGAACCACTAACACCACTGCGTAGAACACGCCAATAACGAAACTATGGTACAAAAGAAATGACTACCGGAGTTCTATATTATAAAAGAAAATGTTAAATGCTTGATTTATTTTAATTAAGAAAAATCATGTGAAGGTGTTATTAATTTGGATTAGTTAAAACATAATTTAATCCAAAGCCCGAGTTGAAACTACCCATGTTGTATTCCTAAACAATGTGATATAATTTAATCAAGTTAAGCTACATCTTTGTAAAATAAAGTATATGTAACTCATCAAATTTTATTTATAAATATCTCGATACCATTTATGCTAATTCAATTTTAACTTACAAATGTAAGTTGACATGTGAGAGCACCTAATCGAATTGTATATGCCATATTGTTAAACTAAGCAAATTATATTTTAATTTAGAAACTGAGTTAAAGTAATAATGTTTTATTCATAAATGTTGCCACGTAGATTAAGCAAGTTAAACTTTAACTTTGCAAAGGTAAAATGCATGTGAGAGCATCTATACAAGTTTATCATATATACAACGGGTTTAAACTAACCAAACTTATAATTGAAAAGCATATTAATATCAATAATTAATCATATTAATATTATACTTGAATTGCCGAGATATGAAACATATATTACTTAATTATAAAACTATTTGCATACATATTTAATCATTTTAATATTTAATTATATATACAAAATCATGTGACATGGTAAACATCGTTACTAACATATAGATCACGTCAACACGAACCAACCGCAACTTAAACAATGCAAAACAGAATTAGAACTCAAATTGCTTTTAATTAAAAAGTTATTGAATAATCATTAATCAAATTAATATTTAGCTTATAAATTTCCAAGATGTGAGACATGTTAAACATCGCTGCTAACATATATTACACATTGCGATGAAACTCGCGCAATCAAATCGAAATAAAAAATCTAAATCAATTTTTCTTAAACAACGATTAATTAATTATAACACAATTAATATTTTAATAAAATAAATTCATAAACATGTGACATATAAAATAATAACTCTACTACATAGATCTCCATGACACAAAACTAACACAACTGGAACGAACTGAAACAGAGCTAAAACGATTAAACAGCAGGGATTAAAAGAAGTAGTGGCAATTTCATAAATATCATCATATTCTACCTTGCTTCAGTACGTACGTGGCCATGGCAGCCATGGTAGGTTACTGCTGCTGCTCGTAGAGGGGGAACTCAATGCGGGCAAGGGCCTCAGCCATGGGGGCGGGCAGCCGCGCACGCACGCCTCCACCAAGCGATAGCGGCGGTGGTTGCTGCTGCTGGTCGGCCGGAGCGAGCATAGGTAGCGGCGATGGTCGTCCTACACGCTCGCGAGCAGGGTCGCGGCTGGCCTGAAGGCGTCCGGTGGCGCGCACGAGACTAGCAGTGGCCGAAAATGAAGGAGCAGACCGCGTCCATGGTGTTCCTCACCGGAGAAAAGAAAGAGAGTTAGGGACGGGAATAAATAGTGATGGATTTATGGAAAGAAGTATACCACGGCATAGAGGATGACGAGATCTACCTAGCAGCAGTGATGGTTTCCACGGAGGACACCGGAGATGGCTAGAAACGCTCGCCGAACATTCGCCGGAAAAGTTCGTTGGAAACGAGATGGAGAACTTCGGCGTCCGACCTGCGGGGCTACGAGTGGCGGCCCAAAAAACCGATCATACTTCTAGAATCCTCGCGTCGAGGGCTACGCCAACATATATACACACACACGCATGGTTTGGAGATTTTGGAAATCTGAGATATTCTAGGAAATAATTGATTTTCAGAATTAAAATAATTACAAAAAAATCGATAATTACTATTTAGGCTCCGAAAAATACCTCTGAGCTCCAAAAAATACTAGAAAAATCCTAGGGATAGATGGAAGGATAAGAAACACAACCAAAGTGGTTTAACTCTTGAAAAGACTTTTGGATTTGATCGAGGACAAATACAAAGCTCTAAGCAATAGGAATTTAATCCCGAAAAAGATCGAAAAGACTCTCGGAAAGAAAGATATCGTTCTAACGCGTCTTAAAACCTTTTCCAAACCTTTGCATTTGAAAACAAAGCATCTTATCTAACTTTTGTTTTTATAAGTTTTCAAAAAAAATTTAAACCACTACTTGAAAATATTATTTTAAAGATTGAGATTTGAATTTATTTTTCCAAACCACTCATCACAAAAGTACCAATGCAACGGCATGTATGTGCAAACATGTTGCTACCCTTATGTTGGATTATAATTTGAAGAACATTTTCTTTTACCTATGTTTTTATGAGCACAAAACAATTAATAGAAATTATTTTACTCTTTTTAGAAAGTTGCTAATTTTAGGGTGTTACAGTTACTCACGCTATCGAAATCCTGAGCATATCAGCTACTCGACCTATACTAGTAGGACTCATAGGTAGATATATTTATGCATATAGTTTCTATAAAATACCTGTAATGTAAGTGCACATCATATATATTCAGTGATCATTTAAAATAAGGGTTATGCACCAAGACTTGCCTTGGGCAGGCGGTGGGTCAACAAAGTTAGCAACAAATGGCTCCGAGGCTCTCTACCAACTCTGATCTACATGCATGAAATGATGGTGCAACACTTAGTAATACGACAACAGCAACTCTTAAAATATAAATACATCTATCAAGCTACTAAGCTAGTTCTACTGACTAAGGTGCTAAGTTACCTATTGTTACCACTAACAAGTTTGAAACATGACACATATTATCTTGTCAACTAATGATATTCCTACTCTTAATTCCGATTTACTCTATATATGATAAAACGAGGAGTATTAGCTACTCTATTTATCAACCTACTCTAGGGCTACAAAAATTATAGTGAGTATATAATAATCTAATGAACCTACTATAAAAATCTTATGGCTAAAGTTATCATCAATTTGCCACAAAAATTTTTACAAACATTAAGCTAAACAATACTAAGCTTTCTAAAATGAATTTATGATTCTATCATTATCACAGCAAACTATAAACTAAGTACAGCAACAGATAGATAATATTTTTGTGAACCTAACAAATTTTGTTTTACTATTTTTGAGCATCTATACAATTTACTATAAATTATTAAAGTTTAGCTCAAAACTAAATTGAATAAGCCTTTACTAATTCACTGGAAAATGAAAAATCAATTTCCACCACGCAGCCCGCGAGCGAGTGAAGTGGCCCACTCCTGCGCAACGCAGCGCATGTCCGCTCGGCGTGCACGCATGCTACGCACCGGTGCGGCCCACGTAGGGGCAAAGCCCAGTCCATGCGATGATGACCCACGATGGGGAGGACCCGCCCACGCCGGTCATCTTGCGAAAACACCCTAGGCTTACTCGGTAATCACGTGAGCACTAAGAGCACTATTCTACTAGTCTGCTATCTTACAACTACGCCCTTCCCATTTTTCATCTTTACCACGGCCATACCCTCGAGCCCTCCAACACATGTACCGACGCGGCAACGCTGGCACCGGTGGTTACACCGGCCAGGGCAGCCCTTCCCCACCCTATCTACAGAGCTCAAGGATGGCAACAGGGAGGTTTTGGGTTAGATATCCGTGGGTTTTGGGTCTTGCGGGTTCAGGTTCGAAGATGATTTCTCACCCACGGTTTTCAGGTTCGGGGCCCCAAAACCAATCGGGTTCGGTTTTGGGTTTGGTTTTCCACCCGTGGATATCCAATGGATATCCAAAATAAATCATTTCGAATAAAAACTCATGTTTTATAATATGTTAATAATAACTCATTTACTTATATTATGAAATTTATTCTAAGTTGACTCACGAAAATATTTATTATTTGTTGCCTCTTGTTTATACATGTGAATATGTGTATATATATCATGCATATGTTTATAGAAAGTCCTTATTTCTCTTACTATGTTGCCATACAAAGCGAGTTTTGGGTATCCATTTGGGTTTTGGGTATCTACAGGTTCGGTTTTGGGGATGAATTATCACCCGAATCGGTGTTCGGCATGGTTTTGGGTTTTGATTTCGGGTTTCGGGTTCGGGTGCATAGAGACTCCACCCGATCCGAATCTGCACCATTGCCATCCCTTGGAGCCGGTACCTATCTAGGCATGAACACAAAGCCCTAGGTGAAGGAAGCCTGAGTTAGGATGCCACAGCAAGGCTAGACCATAGTGGCGGAGCTCTTGCACTGAAAACAGTGATGTTTCGATGAGCTACAACAACGCCGAGGCAATTAGGATAGCGAGTGAGCTTCAGGCACTCACCACTAGGGATGAAAATGGTATGGATATTTTCTGACCGTATTCGAAACCGAATCCGTTTAGAGGGGTTGAGATCTGTCCGTATCCGAGTCCGGATATCCAACATCCGATACCGTATCCATATCCGAATACTCAAATCGCATATTTATGATGTTGATATCCAATCGTATCCTATCCGACATAGTTGACACTATCCGTATTCGAATCCGAATCTAGACAGAAATATGAAAATAAATGTAATATCGGTGATATCCGTTCATATCCGATCCATTTTCATCCCTACTCACCACGGACCTAGAAGGGGTGGCGATTCGACCAGAGGTGGCCTGAGCCAAGCTAGCCGTGTGCGCACAGATGGTACGATGGCGCATAGCGGTGGCAAGGCTACATTAGGGGTGGCTAGGCGGTGGTAGCTATTAGGCAAAGGCGTGCTAGGTGATGGATAGGAGGAGGCAAAGTTAGCGGTTCAATGAATTGACGCGAGCAACACTGGATTGGGAGCTTGCCGTCGATGCATACCGACACGGTCTTATTGACCCGACGGGAAGGAAACTCAAAATTGGAGCATGGCATGACAAGGCTCACCGCAAGCTAGGGTCGAGTGATTGGCATGCTACACAATAGAGCTACAGGCAAAATTAATTGGACTGTGGTGCCTCCATTGACCCAAATTGAGAGGAGCGGGTTCGACGACCACGACGATAGAGGAACAGGGGAAGATAGGCAAGACTTGGCTCGTCGCTGCCGTGGTGGGACATGGCTGTTAATTGGTGCACCAACATGTACGGCTATAGGGAAATGGGGAAGTGGCTAATGCGCTAAGGATGGTGGGCCGCACGGCCATAAACCACAAACCGATGATGGCAGTTTGGCCCTACGCGGCATAGTGGATGGCGCTGGTCTAAGGAGGCAGCAGCGCAGCATCATCGAGCACCAACATGATGGCAAGGTAGGCGGGGCAAGCCCATGCGTGGCAAGGCGATGTGTGGGTAGGGCCAAGTGTGGCCACGCATGCACGGTACTACACAGGCAAACACGAGGCGGTAGAGCGGCAGGCAGACACGACAGCGATGGCAGAGCGCACGCGGGTGACTTCACACAAGCGGCCATGGCCAGCAGCCACATGAAGTCAGCGACATGGCAAAGCAGTGGCAGTGGACAAGCTAGGGCAGTGGGCCTACGATGACAGTGGTGGTCGAGTGGCCAGGTCACCGGGCACGGCGTGCGCGTCCATGTGTGAGTTGCGTGCCAGGGCATGACAGTGGTGGTACGGGTGTGCGTGCTAGGGCGCGGCAACAGTGGGGCGGGTGCACGCCTAGGTAGGCCAGAGCTACGGTGATGAGTGGTACCAAGACAGTGACCGTGTCTAGACACTGACACCGGTCAGAACATGCCATGCGCGACTTTTAAAGCTGCTCCAAAATCCAACTCAATGATCCAATTGCTAAACCAACTATTTAATGCTTGAGATGGTATGTCAAGCTACTAAAACAAACCCTAAGACCATACCACTACCAAACCTAATTCTCCTATAAAAATTCCCAAACTGAGCTTCGTCACACCGTTTTCTAACTTAAGAAATTGACTAAGTTTTTGGTTTGGACTCTCAACTTCGATTTCCAAGCTACCAACCATGCTAGCTAGGGATTCCTTTCTTGATCACAAATATTTCACCGCCACCTATGAAGTTTGTACTACAAACTTTATTAAAGTGTCAGGTATGCATTCTATAGCATTTTTGTTCCATAAAAAATCATTTAGAACTCTAAGCGATATAATGCGACATGAAATATAACATTCGTTTCGCGTTTCCGATAAATGTTCATGCAGTGTTTTAGCAATATGAACTCTAAGTCACGGGAATTTATTTACACACTATAATTCATACACTCACATATAAATATGATGCTCATGCAGTGTTTTAGCAAAAGACTGTATAGTGTAACACCGAGGGTGTTACAAATCTACCCCCTTAAAAAATCTCAACCCGAGATTTCATATGCCTAGTGTGGGGAAGGAGATAATGGATACACTTCAACATAACAACTATCTATCAGAACTAGAGAGAAGGTGGGGGTAATGTTTTAATATATAGCTCTCTTGTTCCCACGTGGCCTCATCCTTAGAGTGGTTTTGGCACTACACCTTTAGAACTTCACCACATTATTCCTTGTTACTCTTTCCTTTTCATCAAGGATTTTGACAGGGTGCTCAATATAAGTCAAATCAGGCTAGAGTGAAAGTCCTTCAATTTATATAGCTTCATCTAGGACCTGCAAACATTTCTTCAACTGTGAGACATGAAACACATCGTGTACCACCGATAAAATATCAGGAAGCTAGAGACAGTAAGCAACTGGGCCACACTGCTTCAAAATTTTATAAGGACCCATATATCGGGGAGCTAGCTTGCCATGGATACCAAACTAATGCACCCCTCTCATAGGAGACACCTTGAGGTACACATAATCCCCAACTACAAACAACAAGGGCCTTCTTCGCTTATTCGTATAGGCTTTTTGTTGGCTCTGAGCTGCCTTCAAATGACTCTGAATAATGATGACTTGCTCTCAAGCCTCTTTGATGAAATCAGGCCCAAAATATCCATGGTCTCCCACTTTAACCCAGTTAAGTGGTGTCCTGCATTTCTTTCCATATAGAGCTTCAAATGGTGCCATGTGAATGCTCTCTTGGTAGCTATTACTGTTAGAGAATTCATCTAACTTTAGGCATCCATCCCACTTCTTAGGAAAAGAAATGGCACAAGCTCTCAACATATCCTCGAGCAACTAGTGCACCCTTTTAGTTTGACCATCAGTTTATGGATGATATGCTAAGCTTCTAAGGAGGCGAGTACCATGATAGCGATGTAGTTGCTCCTAGAAATAAGAGACAAAAACTGACCCTCTATCAGAGATGATTGTAAGGGGAACTCCGTGTAGGGTCACGATTTGATCAAAATATATCTCAGCATACTTCTAGGATGTATATTTAGTGTCCATCAGGATAAAATAAGCAGACTTAGTGAGACGGTCCACAATGACCCAAATAGAATCATTGCCCTTGGATGTGCGGGGCAAACCCACCACAAAGTCCATGGAGATATCTTCCCATTTCCAAACAGGAATGGGCAAGGGCTGCAAATATCCTAGAGTACACATATGATCTACATTAACTCTTCCACAAGTGTCACACTCCATGACATATTGGGTGATGTCCTATTTCATGTTGGACCACCAGAACAAGTGGCGCAAATCATGGTACATCTTGTTGCTACCAAGATGGATAGACAACTTTGAATGATGGGCTTCATTCAAAATCTTTCTTTTTAGCTCCTCATTTGATGGAACCACCAATCTATCTTTGTATCTCATTACTCCTTGCTCATCAATACTAAAGTGAGGACCACGCCCTTCAGTAATCAATTTCTTGATGGGAGGAATTTCTAAAGTGTCTTGCCTTTGCTCTAGAATAATCTGCTCTAGTAATTCGAAGGTTAAGGCAATGTGAGCCAGCACCTCTACATGGTTGAGAGACAAATGTGTTTCTTCAACCTGATATGACTTTCAACTCAAGGCATCAGCTACCACATTGGCCTTTCCTAGGTGGTAATGTACCTCCAAGTTATAATCCTTGATCAATTCCAAACATCTCCTTTGCCTCATATTCAACTCAGATTGAGTGAAAATGTACTTGAGGCTCTTATGATCTGTAAAGATGTGTACTTTGTTGCTCAACAAGTAATGCCTCCAAATTTTTAGAGCGTGGACCACAGCAGCCAGCTCTAAATCATGAGTTGGGTAATTCACTTCGTGCTTTTTCAGTTAGCGCAAAGCATAAGCTATCGCACGCCCATCCTGCATAAGCACACATCCCAACCCCATCTTCGAGGCATAACAATATACATCAAAAGGTCTATCAATATCTGGTTGGGCCAACATAGGAGCAGTGGTCAAAAAATGTCTTCAAAGCTTAGAAGGCTTCTTCATAGGCTGGGCTTCAATCAAACTTGGCTTCTTTTTGGAGCAGCTTGGTGATCGGTTGAGCTATCTTGGAGAAGTCCAGGATGAAACACCGATACTACCTAGGTAGACCAAGAAACTGATGAATCTGGTGCACTAACTTGGGAGACTTCTAGTTTAGCACATCTTGCACCTTGCTGGGGTCTATAGAAATGTCGTTAGGTGTCAACACATGCCCCAAAAACTACACTAGATCTAACCAGAATTCACACTTGCTGAATTTAGCATACAACTTGTGTTCCCTCAATCAAGCCAGTACTATCCAAAGGTGTTGGGCATGCTCTTCGTCGTTCTTAGAATATATCAGGATATCATCAATGAATACCACAACAAACTTGTCCAGCTCCGGTATAAAGACTGAATTCATCAAATACATGAAGAATGCAGGAGTGTTGGTGAGACCAAAAGAAATTACTAGGTACTCATACAGCCCATACCTAGTAGAAAAAGCTATCTTTGGTATATCTTGTGGTCTAATCTTGATCTGATGATAGGCTGAACGAAGGTCAATCTTAGAGAACACCTTGGCATCAGCTAGTTGATCGAACAAAGTATCTATGCAAGGTAAATGATACTTGTTCTTAATGGTTGCCGCATTAAGAGGGCGGTAATCCACACACATCCAAAGAGTGCCATCCATCTTCTTCATAAAAATGGCTGGACAACCCCATGGTGAAGAGCTATGATAGATGAAGCCTTTTCCAACAACTCTTCCAAATGTTTTTTTCATTTTTAGCCAATTCCTTTAGAGCCATGTGGTACGGGCATCGGAAGATAGGAGCAGTACCAAGCTCTAGCTCAATGGAGAACTCCACCTCTCTGTCCGGTGGCAACCTAGGTAGATCTTCAGGAAAACATCTAGAAACTCACATACTACCGGAATAGAGGCAAGATCAGGAGAAGCTTTAGCATGAGCAGCAATAGGTAAGACTGGATCTGAGGGTACAAGAAGAGACATCATATCCTTAGAAGAAGGAAGCCGTAACTCGACAATTCTCTGCTTCAAATCCAAGACTACCCCATACACCTGCAACCAGTTCATCCCAAGAATTGCATCAATGCCTTGCTCAGGTAGCACCATGAACTGGAGACAATATGTGTGAGTGGCTAATACTAAGCTCATTGTGTCCGTTCAAGTATTGATGCACATCTGCGCACCCAAAGTACATATGCTATAGGCAAATGGTATAGCCATAATAGGTATATTGTGCCGGTCTACAAATCTCATGCTCATAAATGAATGTGATGCACCAGAATCAAACAACACATAAGCTGGATAGGAATCAATGATGAACATACCAGCCATCACCGATTCATTTTGCAATATCTGCTCAGCCTCTATGAAATTCACCTGTCCTGATCGGCTGACTGGCACTTTCTTCTTGATCACTGTCCGCTTGACTAGCCTAGAGTTAACCGATGGTTGAGCAGACTAGGCTGGCTAGTTTTGGGGACACTCATGGGCATAGTGGCCATCCTTGCCACATTTGAAACAAGCACCTGGCTGGTTTCCCTATCCCAGATGAGGTGGGGCCTACTGTCCTTAGGGCTACTGATGTTGCACCTACGAATGCCCGCCTAATGATTGATAGAGCATCCGCCTGACAACCTATACTTTCTAAGTATGGGGGTGGCTAGAAGACCCAGTAGCCACCCGCTTCTACTTCCATTCTACCTAGGAATACCACTACAAGCCCTCCATGGTGATGCCAGCATTCATCATTGCCCCAAAGGTCTAATAGTTCCCAGTATACAATTCCTTCTGAAGGCTACAAGAGAGGCCATGATAGAAAGCGACCCCTCTTCTTCTCATCTGTGTCTACATGAGTTCTAGCATACCAGGACAAGTGGTTGAACTTATTAACGTAGTCCATCATGGACATACTCCCTTGCCACTGGTCTAGGAACTCAATCAGCTTCCTGTTGAGGACACCAACAGGAATATAAAATTCTCTGAATGTTGTAGTGAACTCCTGCCAGGTCACCCGATGATCTACCTACTGCATGGCATTGAAGGTATCCCACCATGCACTCATGGACCCCAACAACTGTTGTGCTACAAAGTGCACTTTCTGCTCGTCAGTCATGATGTGCAACAGAAACTTCTACTCTAGAATGTGAAGCCAATGCTCCGCATCCAAGGGCTCAGCTGACGGTGTGAACGTGGGTGGGTGCGTCTTGAGTAAATCCTGATATGAGTAGGGCCCCTTAGGACTATGGGCACCACCCCCATTCCCACCATTGCCCCTATGGCCTCCATGGGTGAAGCCACCGATAGCCTATGAAACGACCCCAATTTCCACGAAAGGAAATCCACAGCGTCGAAGTGTAATACGATCGTTGTAGATCATATTACCCAAATTCTAGTCGAATATCACATCCATACAACGATAATATCAGAGTACAAATAGTGCGGAATTACATAATTTATTATATCGCCGCATTGGTAGAATCAAAAGTAGCATTCATTTAGAACAGCTTGAAGATAAGATCGCCAAACTCGAGCGTAGGCATGAACCCCTCAACCATCAAACTCCTCGGAGCTATACTCCTCAGCAGAACCTGTGTGCCAAAATTTATCAGTACGATTTGTACTGGCCACTCCCATCCCTATGAGCATTACTTTGTGGAAATTAGATGCAAGTTGGACATAGTCAAAGGAACCTATGAAGCTGGGGTTTCCTATGCATTAGCATATCAAGTAAATAATAATAGTTTGTCAAGTTTTAACACCATTCCCACACACATTCCACTCCATTCCCTTTTCTGAGCCAGGTTTCGATCCTAGGATCGACATACCACCATCTCCATACCATACCATCGCTCAGTCGATAGGCCAACTCCCTCTCGGCACTATCTCAAGGCCCGTAGCCCCTGGCTACGACTGACACTCTCTCATGGGGGAAGAAAGAGAAGGACTCATCTCACTATCTAGTTTAAGCGAAACCCAGGAAAGGTCCATAGCCGATGAGTCAGCACATGTATCGATCGATCAACCATACACTCTGCAGAGGTTTTACATAACCACAAGATCCGCCTTCCTCACTGACCGTCGTTAACTAGGCTGATTCCGGCTGCTTGCTAGCCTAGGATAATGCCACTCTACCATTCAGCCCTGGTTCACCCTAAGTCAAGTCTGGGGTGGCTAAAACTGTGAGTCATGAGCTGGGTCCACAAGGTCTCCATGAAGTCTCGGAAGGGTGTGGAGGGAATCCTCTGTGCCCCGTACCTCCTTACACTATCCGCTATTAACCTAGCAGTAGTGGTAATATCCTACCAAGTAGTCCAGCCATCCCGCACCATATAGGGCGAGTGGTACGTAAGGCTTCCCAGTGAATCTGATTACTAGTAAGTCCTTAGGGATGACCAAGCCAGAATGTCTCCATTAGGGTTTCCATTTACTGTGCCACCACAGCACCTCCATCCCGAGCTCCACCCATCACAGGTTCACACCCAGGTCCACCTCATATACCATTTACCCACCATAGGTATCCATTTCTAGGGGTGCCCAGGTAGCATCCCATAGCAAGACTTGCCCTAGGCTCGTCGTATACTCCAACTTGGTCGACACAACCCTCACCCTCCACACACCCAAGTCACACACGCAGCACTCTCCCCATGGTCCAGATAATACTAGTATCCACCATGCATATAGTATAAGCGTAGTAGAAGTATGAGTAATGAAATGTATACCAGTAAGCGTGCGTCTAGCCTAACAGCAGGGTATGCAGGGGTAAGGTTGCGCCAAGGTAAAGGCTTTCAAGCAAGCATACTACCATGCAAGTCCTATCATAGTATGATTACAACAGTAAAGTAAAGTAATAGCAGTTCTATATTAGCCATGCGTAATAGGTGCTACGAGATTGGGTGGGATGTGGCACCTTCAGTGTAGTCGTCTCCATACTCCTCATGGTACTCATGGTCCTCGTCTGTCAGGTTCTCCTCTGAGTCTACAACGTTTGCATTATAGTCGCATTAGCGATGTCTATATAGTAGCACAAAGAAGCAATGAAAATTCAAAAGGGTCAAATGCACTCAAACATGAGTTCATTATGTAGAGCTTGATTTTAGATGAATTTTGGTCCTGGTCTTGTATTTTTCCAAGGTCGTACAAATTAGTTATGAATTCCTGAAGTTTAAATCCTTTCTGAAATTGAATAAAGGCTGAATTAATCCTAGGCTGACACGTGTCACTGGTCAACGTGGCATGCTGATGTTAGCATGACATCAGCATGACATCATCATCTCGGTTCTGAGCTGACAGGTGGGTCCAGGGGCTCTTAGGTCACAGACATGTGGGTCCATCGTGACATCATCATGACGTCAGCATCTGACATGTGGGTCCAGCGTGTCTGTGCTGCTGACATGTGGGGCCAGGTCAACGGTCAACATTGATCGGTCAACGGTCAATATGTGTTGGGTCTCAAATGGGCTTTGGTGGGCTCGGGTCAGGCCGGTGTGGGCCGGGCCGGGCCGAACACATGGCGTGCTATGGCGCAGCCATGTCACGACCATGGGCTCTTGTTGGGCTTCGTCCGCAGCACGGCTCACACCATGTGGCTCATGGTGGACCAGCGCTCCTGGTCCATGGTCCTAAGGCAGGGTCCATGGTGGACCGAGCCCATTGTCATTTCTCCTCGGCTCGGCTCATGTGCACTGGGTGCAGGGCTGCACTGCTCACCTTTCCCCTTCTCCTCTGTTTCTTCCACGGCGCGCTCCCACCGGCGACGTGCTCACCGGCAAGCTCTCGTAATGGCTCAGGCATCCAATAGAGGTGGGGAAAAGCCTCCCTGTGCCATGGCGACTGCAATGGTGGAGTTAGGGTGATGGATGGTGCATCCTAAGTCACTGGTCACGGCGAACGGTGGCTCGAGCACAACCGGCGTGCGGGAATGGCGCGGGTGCAGCGGCATTGGCCGACTCTGTGGTGCGCATGGGCATCATAATGCTCCAGCGGGCATGTTGGGTAGGTCGAGGGGTCCTCCAGGGCCTCCAGTGGCTTTGGCCACAGCGGACGGCCTTCCGATCATGTCAGCGGCATTATTGTGGTGGCTATGGCCTCGGAGGGCGTCATAGTGGGGCGTGTAGGCTCCTATGGATTCGTGTGGATGCAGCGAGGGTGTCCAGAGCTTAGGGCAGGACTTCCAGTTTCTAGGTGGCCGGTAGGGTCTTCCCGGCGGCCATGGCGACATGGTGACGATGGCGAGGCGCGCGGGTCACTACGGGCTCCTGCGGGGTGGTCATGGCGTGCGCGTGAGTTACCCGTGGCTTCAGCGAATGGAACAGGCGAGTCAAGGAGGCGCCAGGCACTCCCGGCGGTACTAGCCATGGCGGTCGGTGCTCGGACCGGTGGTCGGGTGCTCGGACCTGTGGTCTGGTGCTCAGACTGGTGGTCGGGTGCTCAGACCAGTGGTCTGGTGCTCGGACTAGTGGTCAGGTGCTCGGACCAGTGGTCTGATGTTTGGACCGATGGTCGAGTGCTCAGAGGTGGTCTGGTGCTCTGGTGGTGGCTGCGTCATGGCGGCGGCATTGCGAGCGCGGCATGCGTGCTCGGCTACGGCGTCCGGGGAACCTAGAGAGGCCTACAGCATCCAAGGGCTCAGGGATGGTCACGGTCAATGTGAGTGTGCTGTGCTAGTGTGCCTAGAGGCCAAGGATGGCCTTGGCCTATGCGCTCATGGTATGGAGCGCCATGGCCGGAGTAGCAAGGTCTAGTGGCGAGCAGGGAATGAACCGGGGCTCACCGTGGGTGCTGTGGAAGAAAGGATGGCGGTGCAGTGTCGAGTTGCGACCGTGTAGCTCCGGAAGCAGTGCCGTACAGTGCCGACCCATGACCGTGATGACGACGACGGCGTCGCCCTCGGCTCCGGCGACTTTGGCAGCGTGCGGGGGCTCTGATCCTCCTCTCACGATCTCCTTCTCGGCCCTCTACTCTCGATGTGGTGCGGCTGCTGGGCCACCAAGCGGCGGTGGAGGCTGAGGGAGAAGCTAGGGCACCAAGCATGAGCGGCGTGCAGGCTCTCTTTATAGCTGAGCGCCATGCCTCCTAGGGCGGATGGCATTGTGTGGTGGAGGTGGATGCATCGCATCAGACGATGGTGCGGGGTTGTGTGGGCGCGGTGCAAGGGGGAAAGGGTCATGCCCTGGGCGTGACCCCCTGGCCCGCCCCTGCCACCGCTGTCGGGCGTCGGTCGCATAGGTGGTTGAGGCATAGGTGAGGAAGACGACACTGTAGATGGGGTGCGGCTGACATGCGGGGTCTAGCGGCCAGTGGCTACGAGCGAGGCAGACGGGTGTGCAGGCGTGGGCGACGCGCTGGGCCAGCTCATGGGCCACGCGCGCACTGGGAAGACGGAAAAAGGATTGGTAGGCCGGTTGGGCTGGCTGGCTGGCGTGGGCCGAGCAGGCTGAGGTGGTTTGCGAGGCCTACATCCTTTCTCTTCTTTTTCTATTTTGTTTATCATTTCATCTCTTTTGTTTGAATTCGAATTTGGTTCTAAAATTTGAATTCCAAATTGGTGCACCTAATTTATTGGAGTTGTTAAGCATATCATAACTCAAATGGAAATCCAAATCACATTCAATGTATGCAACACTTATTTGTTAGAATTTAAATAAACACAATTAACTAATGACATGCCATGCTTATGTGTTAACTTGGGTTGGGGTTAGACCTAATGCATTTCTTAGGTTGGGTTACTATACATGACACTCATCATCACATGAAAGTTTTTAAGAAAAATTTTGTAGTTGGTATTTTTAGTGTGTGGATTTTTGGGTTGTTACAGCCTGTGCCAGCAGTTCCATGGCACAGGCTGACTCACGGTGAGCAGCCATTATTTCTGCCATCATCTCTGTATGAGTCATCGAAGGTGGTGGTGGCGGAGGAGGAGGAGCCAGAAGTGGAGCCTCATGGTTCTCCTCACTATGCTCATTGGCCTAGCCACTTTCACCTTGGCCTTCACCAAGACCATGGCCCACCCTGGCACTGGTGCTCTCATATTCAGACCTCAGATTCATCTATAAGAGATAGGAACCAACCACTTAGGACATCCTCCAGATCAAGAATGATAAGGCATTTATTAAAGCATTCTTTTTGTTATCTTATCAATTTACTAATGCATTTTATACGTGTGGGAGGACTTTAGTTTAAGTAAGATTCTATTATCATGATGCATGCATCGACCTATACATTCACTCAGGCCAGAATATAGCGGCATTCATAAAATTTCGGCACATCGCACACTCACTTTCCATATGCTAAGCGATTTCTTATGCAATGTAAGTCAGTGTACCTATAGAAAACTGATTAGATAAAACCAGTGCCGCTATCCTAGATAGACCATATTGCTAGGGCTTATACTTATTTACATAATTTTTGCGCATCCTACTTTTCACAAAACTTTTGTTGGTCAAATTTTAAGTTTTAGAAAAGAGTGATGAAACTCATCATTGGCTCTGGTACCAACTATGGCAGAATTGCCCAAAATAACACACTTACAGAGGCGCTCGTCTTCCACCAGACACTAAGCACCCTGAAAGCAAGCTACAACGGGCGGTATCCATCAGGCACACCCCAAGGGAGAGCCCAAAAGATCCACATTTTTCCCAAGGATCCAATAATGAGAACGAATTACAATACTTAGTACATTTCATACATCCAGAGTTCTTAGAAATTTATTATTATATTGCCAAATTCAGAGTGCGGAAGATTAAATAGCAGAATGATAATAAACATCTATCGATAAAGAACAAGGATCTGTCTGTGCCCACCAGAAAAATCCTTCACACAATGGTACTCCTCAAGCGTTACCTGCAATAGGGGTAAATAAATCCTGAGTACACATTGTACTCGCAAGACTTATCCAACTTGTGGAAATAATTTCCCGACTCCAAGGAGTATGATGAGCTTTATGGTTTGCTGGTTTCCTTTTTGTAGAAAGCAATACTAATAGTGAGTCCTTATTTATGTTATTATTAGCAGCTATGGTTAATTTATTATCTAGCCATTCTATGTAAGCACCTATTCTACTTTCAAGCAAGAGTTGAGCAATCAGTTCTATTTCATCACCTTTTATCTTTTAGTTTTTACTATCCTACTAGAGTTTAGACAAGCCATACCAGATTTCCCAGCGATTCGTGAATCAATGCCCTCAGCTGGGTACCCCGAAAACCCACGCCCCGCTTGTACCCCAGGCACAAGCAGGACCAACCCATCACCCTCCTATCCTGGGGTCCAAGTCCCCATCCAAACTTGGACTCCAAGCCCCCGCTCCTGAGTCCCGGACTTAGTGCGGTGCAACAACCATCTGAAAGGTCCTAATGGCTAGACGGGAGGGGGGTGAATAGTCTATTAAAAATTTCTACAGCAGCACTTAACAAATTGGTTAGACAATTATGAGGCGAAGCAAGTATTGCGCTAGCCTACTAAAAATGCAAGCCACCTACCACAATTATAGTTTATATAGTTTCTATCCATACAATAGCTATGTCACTACACTAAGTTAATGCGCCCTCAAATGCTAACTAAAGAGACACACTAACCAAACTAACAAGCTCTCACAACTAGCTACACTAAAGAGCTTGACAACTAGTTTGCGGTAATGTAAAGAGAGTGAGCAAGATGGTTATATCTCTGTGTCGAGGAAGGAGCCAATCAATCATAAGAATGAATACCAATCACCTCGGAATCAAATGATGACACAATGATTTTTTTTCCGAGGTTCACTTGCTTGCCGGTAAGCTTGTCCTCGTTGTGGCGGTTCGCTCATTTAGAGGTTCATGTGCTAATTGGCATCACACGCCAAACCATCAATAGGGTGCCGCATAACCAACACAAGATGAGGATCACACAAGCCATGATCAATCCACTAGAGTACCTTTTGGCTCTCCACCGGAGAAAGGTCAAGAACCCATCACAATCACCATGATCGGAGCTGGAGACAATCACCAACCTCCACTCAATGATTCTCGCTGCTCCAAGCCATCAAGGTGGTGGCAACCACCAAGAGAGTGAATCCCGTAGCGAAACATGAACACCAAGTGCCTCTAGATGCAAAAACTCAAGCAATGCACTTGGATTCACTCCTAATCTCACAAGGATGTTGAATCTATGATGGAGATGAGTGGGAGGCCTTTGGCTAAGCTCACAAGGTTGCTATGTCAATGCAAATAGCCAAGAGAGTGAGCTAGAGCTAGCCATAGGGCATAAATAGAAGTCCCCATGAAATATAGCCATTGTACCCCTTCACTAGGCACAACATGGGGTGACCGGACGCTCCGATTAGATCGATCGGACATAGGACCTCAGCGTTCAGTCGCCCGATGCTTGCCACATGTCATCAACTTCAAACACTGATCGCCCGATCTCAACGGTCATCAGTATATTTAAGTAGTGACTGGACGCGCTGCTCAAAGTGACCGGATACACCAACACCAGCATCTGGTCGTTTCTAGTAAGGTACCAGATGCAAAAAATCACGCTCGGACTCACTAGTGTTCGATCACTCAATGTCTCCCTATGCGCTACATATGTCATCATACGTCATATTAACCAGACTCAAGCCCTGAGCGTTCGGTCATGAGACCGAAACTGCACGCTCACTGCTGCCACTGACCGAACACGTCGATCCTATTGAGACCAGTGTCCGGTCACTTACAGTGACCTCTGTTCACCTAGGTTAAGCCACCGAACATGTCTGTTATGCTCTGTGAACCCTGTCTTTTCTTATAGTGTGCCGGTGGCACCGTCGGACTGTCCGTACTCTACGGGCGGACACTCTGCTGGTGAAGTTTCTAACCCTTGCTCAAATGTGCCAACCACCAAGTGTATCACCTTCTGCACATGTGTTAGCATATTTTCACAAAATGTTTTCAAGGGTGTTAGCACTCCACTAGATCCTAAATGCATATGCAATGAGTTAGAGCATCTAGTGGCACTTTGATAACCATATTTCGATACGAGTTTCACCCCTCTTAATAGTATGACTATCGATCCTAAATGTGATCACACTCACTAAGTGTCTCAATCACCTAAACAAAAATAGCTCCTATCACTTATACCTTTGCCTTGAGCCTTTTATTTTTCTCTTTCTTCTTTTCAAGTCCAAGCACTTGATCATCACCATGGCATCACCATCATCATGTCATGATCTTCATTTGCTTCACCACTTGGAATGTGCTACATATCTCATGATCACTTGATAAACTAGATTAGCACTTAGGGTTTCATCAATTCACCAAAACCAAACTAGAGCTTTCACCATCCCTGCCTCCAATCAATCGGTCTGAAAAGAGCTAGAACCCATGACAAGATAGCAACAAGTCTTCCAAGCGACCATACCTAAGTATGTGACCAGGATAATAAGTTTGTGACTTGCCTAGAGTCCAATGCAACGACCGGTCCTTAACCGACACATACAAGGAAAAAGTGTAACCAAGCCATGCCCTATTGGACGCAGGACACAACCTCTTACACCCACCAATACCCAAACCATATCCCTGCCCAATCACCATTTTTTCTTTCCACCATTTTATCATGAGTGATCATAATTATCACCTATTATGAGTAACGGCAGATTACTCACGCTACCAAAATCCTGAGCATAGTAGCTACTCGACCTATACTAGTAGGACTCATAGGTAGATATATTTATGCATATAGTTTCCATAAAATGTCTGTAATGTAAGTGCACATCATATATATTCAGTGATCATTTAAAATAAGGGTTATGCACTAGGCTTGCATTGGGCAAACGGTGGGTCAATAAAGTCAGCAACAAACAGCTTTGGGGCTCCCTCCTATATGAGAATCTCCTCCTCATACTTCTCAATGACCTCCTCATAGTCCTATTCATCCATAGGCATGAACTCTACCAACTCATGATCTACATGCATGAAATGATGGTGCAACACTTAGTAATATGGCAACAACAACTCTTAAAATATAAATACATCTATCAAGCTACTAAGCTAGTTCTACTAACTAAGGTGCTAAGTTACCTATTGTTACCACTAACAAGTATGAAACATGACACATATTATCTTGGCAACAAACGATATTCCTACTCTTAATTCTGATTTATTCTATAGATGATAAAACAAGGAGTAATAGCTACTCTATTTATCAACATACTCTAGGGCTATAAAAATTACAATGAGTACATAATAATCTAATGAACCTACTATAAAAATCTCATGGCTAAACCTATCATCAATTTGCCATAAAAATTCCTACAAACATTAAGCTAAATAATACTAAGCTTTCTAAAGTGAATTTATGAATCTATCATTATCACAGCTAACTGTAAACTAACTACAACAACAGATAGATAACATTTTTATGAACCTAACAAATTTTGTTTCACTATTTTTAGGCATCTATAAGATTTACTACAAATTATTAAAGTTCAACTCAAAACTAAATTAAATAAGACTGTACTAATTCATTGGAAAATGAAAAATCAATTTACACCACGCGGCCCGCGAGCGAGCGGAGCGGCCCACTCCAGCGCAGCGCAGCCCACGTCCGCTCGATGCGTGTGCATGCAACGCACTGGCGTGGCCCAGTCCATGCGACGACGACCTATGACTGGGAGGACCCGTGCGCTCCGGTCATCTTGCGAAAATGCCCTCGGCTTACTCGGTAATCACGTGAGCACTAAGAGCACTATTCCGTAAGTCTGCTATCTTACAACTATGCCCCTCCCATTTTCCATCTTTACCACAACCATACCCTCGGGTCCTCCCGTGTGTGCACCAGCGCGGTGGCGCTGGCATCGATGGTTTCGCCGGCTAGGCCAGCCCTTCCCCGCCCTACCTATAGAGTCAATACCTGCTTAGGCGTGAACACAAAGCACTGGGTGAAGAAAGCATGAGCTATGACACCGCAGCAAGGCCGGACCACGGTGGTGGAGCTCCTGCACTAAAAACAGCGATGTTTCGATGAGCTACAACAACGGCGAGGCAATTAGGACAGCGAATTAGCTCTAGGCACTCACCACGAACCCAGAAGGGGTGGTGGTTCGACCGAAGGTGGCCCAAGCCAAGCTGGCCACATGCGCATGGACGGTATGGTGGCGCATGGTGGTGGCAAGGCTATGTCAGGGGTGGCTAGGCGGTGGTATCAATTAGGCAAAGGTGCGCTGGGTGATGGGTAGGTGGAGGCGAAGTTGGCGGTGTAATGAATTGACGCGAGTAGCACTGGATTGGGAGCTTGCCGTCGATGCATACCGACATGGTCTTATTGACCTGATGGGAAGGAAACTCCAAATTGGAGCATGGCATGGCAAGGCTCACTACAAGCTAGGGTCGGGTGATTGGCTAGCTACATGATAGAGCCATGGGCAAAATTAATTGGACTGTGGTGCCTCCATTGACCCGAATTGAGAGGACCGGGTCCGGTGACCACGGCAACAGAGGAACAGGGGAAGACAGGCAAGACTTAGCTCATTGTTGTTGTGGCAGGACATGGCTGTCATTTGGTGCACCAATGGGGGAAGCGGCCAATGCACTAAGGACAGTGGTCTGCATGGCCATAAACCACAAACCGACGATGGTGGCTTGGCCCTACGCGCCGTAGTAGATGGCGCTGGTTTGAGGAGGCAGCAGCGCAGCGTCATCGAGCATCGATGTGATGGCAAGGCAGGTGGGGCAAGCCCACGCATGGCAAGGTGACGTGTGGGTAGGGTCAAGTGTGGCCATGTGCGCACAGCACCGCACAGGCAAACGTGAGGCGACAGAGCGACAGGCGGATGCCACGGTAATGGCAGAGCGCACGCAGGCGACTTCACACAAGCGGCCATGGCCAGCAGCCACATGATGTCATGACGCACGGAGTCAGTGACACGGTGAAGCAGAGGTAGTGGGCAAGCCAGGGCAGCGGGCCCATGACGACGGCGGTGGTCGAGCGGCCAGGTCACTGGGCGTGGCATGCGTGTGCGTGTGTGAGTTGTGTGCCAGGGCACGATAGTGGTGGTGCGGGTGAGGGCACCAGGGCACAACAATGGTGGGGTGGGTGCACGCCTAGGCATGCCAGAGCTGCGGCACTAAGCTGAACTGAGACAGTGACCGCGTCCAGACGGTGACACCAGCCGGAACATGCCATGCACGGCTTTTAAAGCTGCTAAAAAATCCAACTCAATGATTCAATTGCTAAACCAACTATTTAACGCTCGAGATGGTATGTCAAGCTACTAAAATAAATCCTAAGACCATACCACTACCGAACCCGATTCTCCTATAAAATTTCCCAAACTTAGCTTCTTCACACCGTTTTCTAACTTAAGAAATTGACTAAGTTTTTGGTTTGGATTCTCATCAACTTCGATTTCCAAGCTACCAACCATGCTAGCTAGGGGATTCCTTTCTCGATTGCAAGTATTTCACCGGCACCTATGAAGTTTGTACTACAAACTTTATTAAAGTGCTGAGTATGTGTTCTATAGCATTTTTGTTCCATAAAAATTCGTTTAGAACTCTAAGTGATATAACGCGACATGAAATATAACATCCGTTTCATGTTTCCGATGAACATTTCAAGTCACAGGAATTTATTTACACACTATAATTCATACACTCACACATAAATATGATGCTCATGCAGTGTTTTAGCAAAAGACTATACAGTGGAACACCGAGGGTGTTACATCTCGGCTCGTGCAACCACCGCCCATCGTCTCGTGTCGAACCCTAGATGAGCATTGGCCTCATAGATAGGTTAGCGTGGGTCCTGTGTGGCCAGCGTAAGCGCCAGTGCCACCGCTCGCCGTGCCAGTGCGCGTGGGGAAGGCCAAGGGCCTTGCCATTGTAAAGAAGAGAATGGTCTGAGGTTTTTTTTGCATAAGTGCTGTCTCTAGGAATAGTAACATGGACTGTGGGTTGTTTTGTTGATAGTCTAAGGGTGTTTTTGTTAATGTGCCAGAGCATGCAGGCCTCCCCACCGTGGGCCGCCTCCGCGCATGGGCCGTGTTTCGCCTGTGGGCTGCCGCGCGCTCGCGCACGTGCTTTGCGCCGCGTGGGACCAAAATAAGTTTAGCTTTTTCATAGAAAATAGAAATAGCTTTTCATTTGTATTTCTGAGCTGATCTTTGGTAAATGATATAATATCATGTAGGTATCCAAAAATTATGAAACCAATTTTATTAAGTTTCTAAAATTATGCTATCTATTAGTGTATTTAGTTCATATATATACTTGTTGACACCAGAAGCTATTAAATCATTTAAGAATGCTTAATATGATTAAGTTAAATATTGTAGGAATTTTTGTGGTGAATTGGTGATAGCTTTAGCTTTGAAAATTTTATAGTAGCTTCATGGTGTTATTATGTGCTCACTGTAATTTTTGTAGCTTTATAATAGACTTAACATAAGGGTAGCTAAATGCTCTTTGTTTCAAATATACATTAAATTATTAGTAGAAATAGAGATATATTCTTCATTTATAAAGCTAGGTGTTTGCTAGTTGAACCCAACGCTTTACTTGATGAAGATGATAGTTAGCTTAGTATCTTAATCATTAGAGCTAGCTTAGTAGTTACCATGTGTATTCTTATTTTAAGAGTTGCTGTTGCTGAAATGCTAAGTGTTGCATCATCATCGCATGCATGTAGAGAACGAGTTGACGAAGATTATGACCATCGGAGATCATGAGTTTGAGGAGGTGATCGAAGAGTATGAGGAGGAGATCCTCATGTAGAAGGAGGTTTTGGAGCCGCCACTGACTGACTGAGCTAACACCGCACCTGCCCAAGGCAAGCCCCGGTGCATAACCCTTATTTTGAATAATAACTGGATATATATATGTGATGTGCATTTATGTTATAGGATTTATATTGAAACTACATGCATAGATAACCTACATATGAGTCCTACCAACATAGGTTGAGTAGCTGCTATGCTTAGGCTATCAGTAGCGTGGGTAACCTACCGTTACTCACAACAGGTGATTATTATTATTATTATTATCACTTGAAGGGACCGTGACGTTTAAGAGGGGGTGGGTGAATTAGGTAACTTAAAATTCTAACTCTAAACTATGGTCTCTTTTTCTAACCTTAGCAAAACCTATACAAAAGATAAACTATCTAAATGTGCAACTACGGTTTTGCTAGTGTGTTGCTATCTCTACCATAAAAGGAGTAATACGATCAATGTAAATACGGAAGCTAAAGAGTAAGGTAGAGATATGCAAACTCCCATCGATGACTCTGGTATTTTTACTAAGGTATCGAGAAGCGCATAAGCTTCCCCTAGTCCTTGTTGGAGCCCCTCTTAAGGAATCCCTCGCAAGGGCCAAGCTCCCGGTCGGATAACTCTATGGATAGCCTCGGGCCTTCCCCACGCATAAGTGGGTCTCCGACATGCCTTCCAGCAAGCCTCTCCCAGATGCTCCCCGCCGTCTTCACTATCAAGCTTCCGGCCAAAACGCCACGGGCCTTGTTTCCTCTGGTACACGGTGACGGTCACACCACAAACACGGTTGGTGTTATCTCATAAGACTACAAGCCCCTCTGATGTACAACAATGGTGCGCGCAAGCACTGAGTGGTAAGATATATATAAACCTCACTAAACACTAGGCCTAAACCTAGAGCAAGCGCATACGCAGTGGTCTAATCAATCTAAGCACTTCGCAAAGCACCTACTCTAATCACCTAATAAAACACTAAGCACTATGCAAGTGGAGATAACTAAAATAGTGTATCAACACCCTTGGTATGTTTCCTTAGCTCCACACTCCTCAAATGGCTGGTTGGGGGTCTATTTATAAGCCCCATTGAGAAAATAGCTGTTGGGGATGAAATTTTGCTTTTCTGCTACTGACTGGACACTGGAGTCATCCTAATCGGATGCGTTCGATTGTCCCGACCGTTGGAGCCGCAAATAGCCGATCGGACGCTGCCAGCGTCCGGTCAGTTGCCACTAGACACGTCTGGTCGCAATTTCACTGCTCTAGAACCTCTCTATACTCGATCGGACGCTGCTGTCTTGCATCCAGTCGATTTTGTCGCCAGCGTCCGATCAATGCTGAGTGTGTTGCCGGGCTGATGAACAGTGCCATCGGTGCGTCTAGTCAATTTACTTGTTCAGCGTCCGGTCACTGCTGTTGACGCCTACTATTGCCGAGGCACTGATCGGAGTGTTCGATCACTTTCCTCTAGCGTCCGGTCTAGCGTCCGGTCACTGTGAGCTCGTTTCTTCACGATCTTGTGTGCAGCTTGGTTCCTATCTTCATGCTTAGACTTTGCTTGATATCTTGGGTCTTCTTTTGTGCTCCTAAGGTCTTTCTTGTGGTGTTGATCATCGGATCATCATGTCGCCTTCGTCCAAGCCATGTCTTGCACCTATTGAACTATAAAACAAACACTTGCAAATTCATTAGTTTAATTTGATTGTGTTGATCATCAAACACCAAAATCCAAAGTAAATGGACCTAGGGTCCATTTTCCTTACATCACTCTCATGATAAAATGGTGAAAGGAAATAGAGACCAGGCAGATATATGGTACGAGTATTGGTGGTGTAAGAGGTTGTGTCTCATAGCCAACGGGGCATAGCTTGGTTACACTGTTTTTCCTGTCTGTGTCGGTTAAGGACCGACCATTGCATTAGATTCTAGTCAGGTCACAGACTTATTATCCTGAGCACATACTTGTTTATGGGAGCAGGAGAGGCTCGTTGATCTCTTGTCGTGGGTTTTGGCTTTTTCTGGACTGACTAATTAGAGACGGGGATGGTGGAGGTCTAAGCACCACACTGAGTCTATGACTCAGATGTGGGGGCTTGGAGTCCAAGTTTGGACGGAGACATGGATCCCTTGATAGGAGAGTGGTGGGTTGGTCCTACTTATGTCTGGGGTACAAGTGAGGTGTGTGTTTCGGGGTACCTAGCAGGGCTACATTGATTCGCGAATCATCAGGTAATCCGGTACGACTTGTCTACGATCTAGCACCGTAGTAAGAACTGAAAGATGAAAGGTGATAAAATAGATCTGATTGCTCAACTCTTGCTTGAAAGTAGAACACGTGCTTACATAGAATGGTTAGCTAATAAACTAATCATGACTGCTAATGAAACACATACATAAGGATTCACTACTAGTATTGCTTTTTGTAAAAAGAAAACCCAGCAAACCATAAAGCTTATCATATCCTTTGGAGTCGGGAAATTATTCCCACCAGGTGGGTAAGTCTTGTGAGTACATTGTGTACTCAGGGTTTATTACCCCTGTTGTAGGTGCAGCTTGAGGAGTAGCAGTTGTGTAGAAGATTCTTCTGGTGGACACAGATGGATCCTTGTATCTTATCGTTAGATGTTTATTTTAATTCCACTATTTAAATTCTACACTCTAAACTTGGTATTGTAATAATGTATTTTTGAGAACTCGTGTGGTATGAAATGGACTAAGTATTGTAAACTCGTTCTTATTATTGGATCCTGGAGGAAAAACGTGGATGGTTCGAGTTCTCCCTTGTGGTGTGCTCGATGAAACCGTCCGATGTAGCTTGTTTTCGGGGTGCTTAGTGTCTGGTGGAAGATGAACGCCTCCGAAAACGTACTATTTCAGACGGTTGTGCCACAGACGCCTACTCTTGGAATGTTTTTTGAGGTTGTGTTGGAGAATTTAGTACTACCTCCGTTCCTAAAAGAATACAACTATAGGTTGCGTGCTACAAAAAGTAATTCATGTTTAAATAAGTTTCTAGTGAATGATATTCACATTTATGACTCTAAATTAATTTATTATGAAAATATATTTTGTAATTAATCTAATGATATTAATTTGATACTATAAATATTTTATAATTTTTATCTATAATTTATCAAACTTGATATACTAAAACACGACAATGTTTCAGAATTACATTTTTTTTAGACTCTGGAGTACTAAACTAGTGCAAGTGGTATGCCATTCGTGGTGCGGCTTAAACCGTCTTTAGAATGCAGCAAAAAGACTAAAGTTGGTCCTAAAACAAAAAAAAAATTGAGTTCCAGGAAAACGAAGACCAAACACTAACAAAAATGAGTTACAACGGTACTACCTTGACTAACTTTAACATTTGTTCGCTAACAGTATCGCAATAGTGCATGTTGGCCCTGTTCGGTTTATCTCATATTCGGTTTATTCGGCTTCTTTTTTCAACCGGAACAGTATTTTTCTCTCACAATAATTCAGTCGGAACAATATTTTCAGTCAGTTTTAGCCAAGTTTCAGACCAATGAACGGGCCATTGTTACTAAGAATCTAGCATACATCAGCTATGGGCATGTTTGGTTCATGCCTAAGCTGGCACGCCAAATATTCGGTAAATTATGGCTGCCATAAAGTTTGGTGATTAAAATTGAAGTCACACTTGTGGTAAAGTTTGAGTCTATGACATGTGACAGAGAGGTAAGAAAGTGTGTCATGTTATAGTTATAGTAATGAACCAAACCGCTGCGGAAAAAACCATAATATAGCTATTTTTTTATAACATATAGCTAATTTTTGGCGTGGTAAGTTTTCGTCGTGAATGAACAAGTCCTAATGTTCTAGCTACCGAAGCAATGTTTATCAGTCTGTTCGGGAGGCCGTAAATGATCGTGGATTATTTACTGCTAACTGGTTTGGTGTGAGAGAAAAACATTATTCCTGACTGAAAATTTACGATTATTTACGAGCAAGCGAAAATAGTTTTCTACTTTTCTCCGTCCCACCCTGAGCCTGAGTGCATTCCGTTAACACAACACAAATGGGGCCAATCGCATCGAATGGCCGCAGAGAACGAGGGCGCCGTACTATTTTTGGTGCGGCAGGCCGCCCGCGCCCAGCCGCCCAGCCACAGCCACATCCTGACAGGCTGACACCCATCCCCGCGCGCGGCGGGCGGCCACCCACGGCGGTGCACCTGCCCCGCGACCTTTCTCCATGGTCACCGCCTCGCCTCTTCTCGCCCCGGGGCCCTCCCGGCCCCGCTCCAACCCCCAACCTCGTGGCCAGCGCAGCGCAAGCAGCGGTAGCAGCAGTAGACGTGGTAGAGGAAGGTTTGGACGAATAGAAATTAGAGGCAAAGGGCGAGGATGAGGAGGTGGACGGGATAAGGAAGTGACGACGGAGGGAACAAACCGCGATGCTGCGGCGCGCGGCGAGCAACGCCTACTCGTGGTGGTGGGCGAGCCACATCCGCAGTACGCAGTCCAAATGGCTCGACAACAATCTTCAAGGTAGTATCTTGCCCGCCACAATGCTTAAGAATAATCCTCCACATAACACGAAGATATGAGAAATCGTGACTTACAACCTTTTAACATTGAAGTACACCGTTTCTTGTAGTATTTGTTGGCTAGCAGTACCGCTTCATTTTCTTGTGCGACAAATTTTCTCACTATTCTCTCTTTATAAGCAGAAAACGATGTAGCATTTCTAATACCATGATACGAATGTGCACTATTTTTCTCACAGTTTTTCAGTATATCTTTTGTTGTCTTTGCAGAGATGGAAACGAGGGTGAAGTCCATGATCAAACTCATAGAAATAAATGCTGACACTTTCGCAAAGAAGGCAGAGCTGTACTTCAAGAACAGGCCTGAGCTGGTAAACCTCGTCGAGGAGACATATAGATCTTACCAGGCGCTCGCTGATCGATGTGATCGGATATCAGGGGAGCTCCACAAGTCAAATCACACCATGGCAACTGCGTTTCCGGAGCAGGTACAGCTCTCACTGCAAAATGACAATGGCGACGGATTCCCAAGGGGTATCACAGGGATCAATATCAGCAAAGGAACTAGCCCAGCTCCAAAGAGGACACAGACACATAAGAGGATTACCTCTCAGATGAGCAAAGAAAAGGCACAAGAAGAGATCGAGAGGCTCCAGAAGGAAATTTTGGTGTTACAAACTGAGAAAGAGTTCTTCAAGAGCTCATATGAATCTTCACTGGACAAGTACTTGGATATTGAACGAAGGGCAACAGAGATGCAAGAGGAGGTATGGAGCTTGCAAGAGACTTTTAATACCAGTGCAGTTATCGAAGACAATGAAGCTCGGGCTTTGATGGCTGCACGGGCCCTTATTTGCTGTGAGGATACACTGATTAACTTGCAAGATCAGCAAAAGCGATCATCTCAAGAGGCAAAAACAGAGTTCCAACGAGTCATAGAAGCAAAAATGAAGCTAAAAGCTTTCAAGAGTGAGTGTGGGCACCCTGATAATCAAAAGGAGCTAAGTGATCAGCAATATGTAGTGACCAGCTCTGCACATCCATCTACAGAGAATAATGACTCCATCCCGCAAGACCGCAGGCTCCAGCTACAGGAAGTATGCCAAAAGATCAAACTGCAGTTTGAGTCGTGCTCAGAGGCATCTGTAGTGCATCTAGCAGGAATGGTTGATGAATTCGTGGATAAGGTGATCGCACTAGAAATTGCAGCTACATCACAGAATGCTCAAATCAATAGAATGAGAGCTGAGGCAGATGAGCTGCACAAGCGTCTGAATAGTTTGGAGGAAGAGAAGGCAGGTTTAGTTGGGGATTCCAGCAAGTTGTCTGAGAGGTTGAGGCAAGTTGAGGAGGTGCTGCAAACAATTCAGCGGATTGAGAAGTCTGTGCACACTGAAAATGGAAATATTCACAGACAATTAACTGATACATGCAACAGTCTTACTGATTTCGTGGAGAAGGTGGATGCTCCTCTGAGCGAAGAAACAGTAGATTCATCTGAAGGGTCTAAAGGAATTGCTTCCGAAGAATATGCAGATAAGCCTGGCACATTCTCTGATCCATTTCAAGCCGATTCAGGCACTGCAGGTAAATCGATGGATGAAGACTCATTGGACTCATTTGATATCTCTAGTGAGGCACAGGAAGAAGACGCAGATGGCACCTTAGGGTGGCAGCAAGTAGTTCTGAACGGGTTAGAGGGCAAGGATAAAATCCTCTTAAGAGATTACACATCCATCCTTCGGAGCTACAAAGATACAAAGAAGCAGCTTTCAGAAATAGAGAAGAAAAATCAAGAATATCATCTTGAGGCTATGTCAGAAATGAAAGAGTTAAAGAGTGCCAATGTAACAAAAGATGATGAGATTCGCTCTCTTAGGCGAATGTTGAGCTCTTTACAGTCCAAGATCAACACCTATCCAATTCAGTGTGCTGAGAAGTCTGAAGAATCATCCAAAGAAAACAACGATCCTTGTCTAGAAGACGAGATTGGTGAGATAGAAGAATACATGAAGCAGTGTCGAAATGAAGAACCACATGTTTCTTCGTTAGAGGAGAAGTTCAGAGAAGAAATTAGCAAAGTATTAGAGGAAAGCTTGGACTTCTGGTTGAGGTTCAGTACATCGTATCGTTATATCCAGAAATTCCAAAAAGCATTTGATAAAGCGAAAGCTGAACTGGATAGACTTACTGATGCAAAAGCTCAGGAGGGCTTAGACACTGGTTCTGCTGGTCAGTCTGTTAGAAAACAAGAGTCGGCTGCCCTTGAAAAGAAACTCCGTGACTTGAGTACTGATCTCCAAGTTTGGTTGGAAAAGAATGTGCTGTTACAGGGGGAGCTTGAGAGTAGATTTTCATTGCTGTGTAGCATACAAGAGGAGATATCTAAGGTCACAACATTGGATCGAACCGATGAAGCTCACTTTACTCCTTTCCAGGCTGCAAAGTTCCAAGGTGAGGTAAGTAATATGAAGCAAGAGAATAACAAGGTCACCACAGAGCTACAGGCTGGGCTTGACCATGTAAGGGGCCTCCAAGTGGAAATTGGGAGGACTGTTTTGAAGCTCAGAGACAATATTGAACTATCCATTGGGAGAAGCAACCGAGCACAGAAGAACTTCAGATCTCTATCAGCGAAGGCCGGGGTACCTCTACGAACTTTCTTATTTGGTTCTAAGCCGAAAAAAGCATCGTTATTTTCATGTATGCCTGTGATGCCAAAGCCAGTTTCTGACATGAGGCCAGGGCATTTTAGATAAGACCGGGTAGAGTGTCAGCTAATTTTTTCTTTTGTTCGATATGAGGGTTCTCTGTAAACATGTTAGTTTTGATTGAATGTTTAGTCTTTGTAGGTTTTAAACCGAAAAGGATCATGTAACCAACTTAATTTTTCACTGATTTGTTCAGTGATGTGTAATCTGTATTCCTGTACATCCTTACTGCCAAAATACTAGAAGAATCTGACATGCAAATGTATAACGCCACACTAATTCATGCCACTGCTGTGACTTTTGGGTGGGATAGTGTTGTAATGTGTTCAGTTAAACTTGAGTTGTTAAATCGTAACATCAGTTTGTTATTTGCCTACCCACTAGAAAAAGTAGTGGTGCAACTATTTGCATGTTGACCATCTTTGAGAAAGTTTGGTCTTGTGGTGCATTGTACAAGCTTGTCAATCAAATGTTGCTATCAGTGACTTTTTCCATTTTCATGTTCTTTTAGGTAATTAATTATCATGGATGAATGACACACCTCGACTAGGTGTAAAATATATGTTGGTAAATGAGAAATAGGTTATGCATTTAGTCAAATCAAATGTCAATATACTCTTCCAAACAACACTCAGAGCTGTTAGTTTGAAGCTTCAGATATTCTTGTCTTTTCTGATGGTGACATTCATCGTTATCCGGTGACCTTTTCTGGCAGGATTTTGGCTAAGTTTCATGATTTGATCATCGATCTTGCTTTCAGGTGACAATGTCATTCTGCATGCAGGGCATCAATAAAATTGCAATGTTAGAGATAAGTGTGCGAAAGCTTCGTCATGTTTGGTTGATGTCTGATCCAAACTTAGCTTGGGTGCGTTGTCTGTTCCCATTGACATCTGTAAAAGAAGTCATGTTCCTTCTGCAACCGAAATGGCACTGCTTGTGTCTTTCTTCTATTACTTTCTTTCTTATTTAACAAAATTTTGCAGGTTTTCCCGTTTCATTGAGAAAGTAAGGAAGAAAGAGATGGCTGAGGGCTGAGGCTAAGAAATATAAGTGTGGTTGAGATGAGTTTGGTAAGTTCACCTGTATAACAATCATTCAAACAGTCCATCTTATGTGTCAGAGATAAACGATCCAGAAGTTTTAAATGTTTATGCATTGATTGTACTGATTGGCCACCTAAAGGAAGAAAATAGGGTGTACTCCCTCTGGTTCTCTAAAGCAAGTCGTTTTGGACATCGACACGGTCTTTAAGAAACGACTTTGACCGCTACTTTTTGCTATAAAATATTTATAAAATATAGTCAATATATACTTTTATGAAACTACATTTCGAGATGAATCTACTTACATCACTTTCATATTTTCAAACTCAACCCAAAAGAAGTTATTTGTAGTTAAAGTTTAAAATGTTTGACTTAAGACAAACCTCAAAACGACTTGCTTTAGAGAACCGGAGGGAGTACTCTGCATTGTGATTTGCAATAATAATTGAATATACTAGCCAAAAAGGATAAAAGTTGTCAAATTAATAAGTTGTGCTGTTGGAGAAATCATCTCAAATGCCCAATCTTAGTGTATAATGTGCTTTGCAGTGTCATATCCAAAATTCCGAACATGTAAAGATTTCATGATTTTAGTACATCCAATGAATGGTAGAAAGACTTGGAATATAATGAGAGGGCATGTTATGGGGAGATAATTAGCAGTAAATTTGTGAATGTATCACAGGAAAAAAACGCAATTAAGCTAAACCAGAGAAGTACTACTCCATGCTGCAATTGCATACTGTGAAAATGGGGGAAAAAGTACAGAGGACTGGTTCTAGTCCCATCTACTGCCCCATGCACGTTTTGCCTGATGTGGAAACAATTCCTCTTATCTTAAACAGGTTTGCTCAGTGTTTTCTTCTGCTACAAGGGGTAAGTGGTGAGGTATCTCCTTTTTTTTCTGGTCCAATGCAAAATGTGTAGCATTAAGCCCTACAAGATCTTTGACAATGACGCATATCTTTCATATCAAACTGTCTTGGAATATTTCAGTAAAGCATCTCATGTTCGTCGAACACCAGCACTACGTCTTATGGCCTTATGGGGCTACATGGACCTTTGTTCTGCAGGACTGTTGGGACCTTACTGTAGCGAATGAAGATAAGGGCTGTTTGCAAAGCTCGAGCTGCTTCCTAGTTAAGCTTAGCCGAATCGAAACAGAAGGCTGTAGTCCAAAGAAGCATGTCTTTGTCGAACTACAGTAAGTATTCTACACCTTTGGTTTCAATCTGCATTCCAGATTTTCAGGTTTGTGCTCCTGTATTCACAGTAACTGGATCTACAAGTGCTAATATCTTCAAGTGAAGTCAACACAGGTAGGAGCACTGGGAGGAGTGCATCGTTGTCTGTGCAAGTCAATGTCTAACAGTTCTGTGCTCTCAAACACTGAGCAAACCTGTTTAAGATAAGTGGTGTTGACTCGTTATGGTCGCATTCTCTTATCTGACGATGAAAGATCATCCTGTCTATATTAACTGCATGCAGCGGAAACCAAAATACTGCGAACTTCATTTTCCGAAGGTTCACGCACGCAAAAATATCTTTGGAGATCAGTTAACCAGAGGCGCAGTACCTCATTGATCCCATTTTTATTTTAATAGAAAGGGACACTGCCATCAAGCTCCTTGGGTTTGTTAATCGACGTATACTTAGACCTTAGTTGGAGCATATTCGCTAGCTTGTGACACCTAATTTTCATTCTCCTAATTGCTAACTTCAGAATGACCTTTTTTCCATCAAAGGGGTTAGAATATGTCTCTTTTTTTGTTCGGAAGGAAGAGCATCTGCCTTCCAATAGCGCCTTAATTTCCTATATAAAAGGACAAAACAACTTGTCGAGGAACTATTGCCCTATTCTTCATAATTCAGCTGTAAAATTGTGCGTTTGATGCTCTTCGGTCTTTCATACAAGTCTAGATATGATCTTATAATAATGGTCAAATTGTAACACAGCGTGAAAGTAAAGTCCAAAGTTTGACCAAGGGTAAAACTGCTCGCTCGCCACATTTTTGGAACAAAAATGTAATGCTGTGTTATGATATCCAACCGCCTCCCTCACCCGTCGGATTCTGCATGGGCGGCTCTGCATCTTCGACATGAGTTGCTACAACATAGGTAAATGCTATCCTGCTGCTTTCGGTTGCATTACTATGTAACGTATAGCGTTTTCATGTTACGAGAGATCGGATGGCTCAAATCACTCGACAGTGCTTGACACATAATTATGCCCGGAGACATATATTTCGCGTATCTAATCTATCCTATCAACCAATCAAAGTTCCTACCTTCAAAATTCAAATGGTACAATGTTGAACTATTGATTGAAGCTTGATCTGACTGCACAAACACGTTCCCAGGAGCAGTACAATTATACTGCTGAGATAAGATTTTTTTGGTTTTAGGGGTGACCCCACCACCTTTCAGCGCACAGCGCACAGCGCACAGCACTAGCACTAGCAGCAGCAGATTGCAGAAGAACAATACACGGCAAGCCTCCCCACCACTTCTTATATCTGCGCACCCCTCCCTCTCAAACTCCCCACAAAGCCCAAACCCAAACCACAGTCGGCGCAAAGCCACAAGGCTTTTCCACGTCCAAAAGCCATGTTCCGCCAATCCTCCTCCTCCCCCTCGTCCTACAGCGACGCGCTCATGCACCACCACGCCGCGAGCTTCTCCGCCGCCGCTGCGCTGTCCGTCACCGTCCCGGCGCAGATCCCCCCCGGCGCCGCGGCCGGCGGGTACCTCGACGGCGGCAATGTTGGCGCCTTCTCGTCGCCGCCGTCGTTCTGCTACTCCTCCTCGCTGCCGTCGTCGTACTACAACTACAACAGCATCCAGAGGAGCATCAGCTCGCACTCGCTCCCGATGCACCTGCAGCTGGCCGACGTGTCGCTCGGTGGCGTCGGCGGCGGCAGCGGCTTCTACTCGCCGTCTTCGCCGTCCACGCACCAGCTGACGACGCTGCCGCCGCTCTCGTCCTCCCCGTCCTCCTCCTCCGGCGAATTCTTTGAGTTCACCTCGTCGTGCCCCGTCCGCCGCGTCTTCAGCACCGGCGATCTCCAGGTACCGCGTCCATCGTGCATCTCGACAAGCCTGGCTGGCACATAATTCATCAGAGCTGCACCCAATCCAAGGCAATAAATAATAAAAAAAACTGAAACTCTGCTGATGTGCTGGCAATGAACAGGGCATGAACGGGTCGTCGCCGCCGCGCCCGGTGCCGTCGGGCGACGGCTGCGGCCAAGAGGGAGGCGGGCCGCTCTCACAGAAGGTCGGCCGGTACAGCGCCGAGGAGAGGAAAGAGCGGGTCGAGCGCTACCGTGTCAAACGGCACCAGAGAAACTTCAACAAGAAGATCACTGTAATTGATCGCATCTCCCTACCCTGCAAATGATTCAATTTCCTCTGTCGCCGCACCGGCGCACTCTCTCTTCAAACATCCATTCGTGTCAGCTAACGTCTGATCACTCGCTGCCCCCCGCAGTATGCCTGCAGGAAGACGCTGGCGGACAGCCGCCCGCGGGTGAAGGGCCGGTTCGCGAGGAACGGCGAGACCGACGCGGAAGCCGACGAGCGCGAGGCGTCCGACAACAGCCACGAGTACGGCTGCAGCCACAATGAGCTCAACAGCAACGGGAACACCTACAGCGCGGGCAGGAGCTACGACGGCCACTACAGCAATAGGCTGAACGGCGCCGGCGGCGTCAGCAACGGCGCCATCTCAGCATTCAGCGGCGCCGGCGACAATGGCGAGTGGTGGTGGCGGGCGCCGGGTGCCGCCGCGGCTGACGACGAGGTGCAGCGGCAGGTCGGCTTCGACGACGAGGACGAGCTCTGGGCGACCCTCGGCGACATGCTGTCGGTGAACCTGGCCTCGTAGGCCGCGATCGCCTGCAGGCAGGCCAGTCACCAGTCACTAGCCGAGTAGCGCGCCAGGGGCGATGGAGCCAACGCGACGTGGCGTTGGTGGCGGGTGGGGTGCGGTGCACGCGCGAGCACTCAGGCTCCGCTCCGCTCGATCGGGGCGCCGGTGCGCGGCGCAGTACGGTGTGGTGAAGAGGTCTGGTCGGCGTCGTTGACCTTCCCTTGTGTATGATTGATTGCCTTGTAAACTTTTAGCCAGAAACATCATGAAGCAACAAAAAAAAAGTTTGAAACATCTTCCCGCAGTCTCTAGTATCATGTGACACTGATAACAGCTTGTGCTCCGTGAGATCCGTGTGACTTCCACAAAGCTGCTTGAACTAGCCTGAGGATTAACCTTAGTATACCAGTGCTGCTTTGCATCCCAATTTGCAGGTCGTAGTTTTCGTTGTGCCTGTCCACTGGCAGGCACTGCACATTTAAGACTTGAAATGGAGCGTATCATATGATCCGTCAGTGACAGGATGTCATGTCATGGTAGTTTGCTCACTTGGCTGGCCTACCTCTCCCTAACCACACCACACCCGTGGGGGCTACGACTTCTCCCGGTGTTGCAGGAGATGGATGGATGGCAGGTGGCAGTGCAATTGCAATGCAATGGAGGCAGGCGGTCAGTCAAAGGGGCCGGGCCGGGCGGGGGTGGAGATCACTGTCGCGGCGTCGTGAACGCGGGCGAGGCGTCCGTGATGCGCAACCAACCTTCCCGCCCGGCTTTTGGAGGGGTTCAGCTTCTTCAGTCACTTCAATGGCCGTCTCGGGGATGTTCGATCCCATTGGCTTGCCCGCGCACACGGCACACTACACGTGACCGGCAGCTAACTCGATCGAGTTCAGTCGCCGCGGGATTGGTAAATCAAGTCAGTAGCTGTTCGGTATGGGTCGTGTCAGCATCTGCATTTGTTTGGGTTGGGTCGATAATTTGTGTATAATTAACGATGTGCCGTATGACTTGTGACAACGCGCGAAAATGACCTTCGGAGCAACCTTACTAGCAAGGCGGCATAGCACGGGCAGTTAGCTTTATTTCGTTATTATAATGTCTGAAGTTTTGTAATTTCAAAATGATTTTTTTTTATAATTGGTCCACACTTCATATGCTCACATTGTATCATATTGAAGCAGAGTGATGGGTGGTTTGGGGAAGACGGACCAAAAAAATACAAAGTCACTTGTTGAGAAGGTGAAGGGCCCTCAACAGGTTTGTGTTCCAAAAGCTTGATCTCTTGTGTGTAGGTGAACTACAAGACCGGTGGAAGTTATTGGGTTATTGATAGTGGTTGCACACAACATATGACCGGTGATCCTCGTATGTTCACCTTACTAGATGAAGAAGTAGATGGACAAAAAAGAATCACATTTGGAGATAATTCAAATGGCAAGGTTTAAGGATTGGGCAAAGTGTCAATATCAAATTATCATTCTATCTCAAATGTGCTATATGTTGCTTCATTGAGCTTCAACTTGCTATCCGTTGGATAATTGTGTGATCTTGGTTTCCAATGCTTGTTCACCTAGAAGGAAGTTATTGTATCTAAGAAGGATGATGATCAAGTGATATTCAAAGGATTTAGATACAATAACCTATATTTAGTAGATTTCACCTCCGAAGATGCTAACTTGAAGACATGTCTATTCATCAAAACAACACTTGGGTGGCTATGACATTGAAGACTTGCTCATGTTGGGATGAGCTCACTCAAGAAGCTAATAAAGAATGATTTAGTGAGATGGTTGAAGGATGTAAAGTTTGAAAAGGATAAGCTTTGTAGTGCATGTCAAGCCAGCAAGCAAGTTGCAAATACTCATCCAACAAAAGCTTTCATGTTAACCACAAGAGTGCTAGAACTTCTTCACATAGACTTATTTGGACCAACAACATACAAGAGTTTGGGAGGAAATCTTTATTGTCTTGTGATTGTTGATGACTATTCAAGATACACATGGGTATTCTTCCTTCATGACAAATCCAAAGTTGCATCATGCTTCAAGAAGTTTGTCAAGAGAGCACAAAATGAATTTGAAGTGAAGCTCAAGAAGATTAAAAGTGACAACGGCAAAGAATTTGACAACACAAATATAGAAGCCTATTGTGATGAAGTTGGGATCAAGCATGAGGTCTTCACAACATATACTCCTCAATAAAATAGTGTAGTTGAGAGAAAGAACCGGACTTTGATCACACTAGCAAGACAATGCTTGATGAGTACAACACTCCCGAAGCTCTATGGGCGGAAGCTATCAACACCGCATGCTATGCATCCAACCGCCTATTCCTTTAAAAGTTTCTTAGTAAGACACCTTGTGAGTTGCTCAATGGGAAGAAGCCGGACGTCTTCTTCTTTAGGGTGTTTGGTTGCAAATGCTACATCTACAAGAAGCGGCAACACCTAGAGAAGTTTCAAAGACGTGATATTGATTTTCTTATTGGTTACTCATCAAAGTTCAAAGCATATAGAGTATTTAATCATGCTACCGGCTTGGTTGAAGAAACATATGATGTGGAATTTGATAAATCTAACAGCTCCCAAGGAGCACATGAGAATCTTGATGATATAGGTGATGAACCATTGAGGGAGGCCATGAAGAACATTTCGGTTGGAGACATCAAGCCTAATGATGATGAAGATGATGTATAAGTGATCAATCCTCCTTCTTCATCAAGTGTGCTCCACAACCTCCCCCTCAAGTGTTTGATGGTGAAAAAGATGGGAGAGTAGAAAATGAAGACACTCATGTCTCCCATGAGCAAATGGTGGTACAAGCATAAGATATTGATGCTCCACAACCTCCCTCTCAAATGTTTGATAGAAGAAATTTATCTCTACTATAAGCTCATCCACAAGATCTCATCATAGAGAGTCCATCAAAAGGAGTAATGACTCGTTATTAAAAGCTTGCTTCATTTATTGAACACCACTCTTTTGTCTCTTGCTTTGAGCCTACTAAGGTAGAAGAAGCTCTTCAAGATTTGGATTGGATAAACGCCATGCATGAAGAGTTGAACAACTTCACCCGCAATGAAGTGTGGACTCTTAAAGAGCAACCACAAGGTGTAAGAGTCATTGGAACAAAGTGGGTGTTCCGCAACAAGTAAGATGATCAAGACGTTGTTGTGAGGAACAAGGTAAGACTAGTTGCAAAGGGGTTCTCTCAAGTTGAAGGTTTGGATTTTGGAGAGACCTTTGCACCGGTTGCAAGACTAGAAGCCATCAGTATCCTCCTTGCATATGCATCACATCATGAAATGAAACTATATCAAATAGATGTGAAAAGTGCATTTTTAAATGGCTCTATTAATGAACTAGTCTATGTTGATCAACCTCCTAGGTTTAAAGACCCTAGATATCCTAATCATGTTTATAGGTTGTCCAAGGCGTTATATGGGCTTAAGCATGCCCCAAGAGCTTGGTATGAGCGCCTTCGGGACTTCCTCATTGAGAAGGGCTTCACCATTAGGAAGGTCGACATCACACTATTCACCAAGAAGCTTGATGGACATATCTTTATTTGTCAAGTGTATGCTGATGATATCATCTTTGGATCATCAAATAAATAATCTTGTAAAGAGTTTGATGAATTGATGTCGAAAGAGTTTGAGATGTCAATGATTGGAGAGCTTACATTCTTTCTTGGCTTTCAAGTCAAGCAAATGAGAGAAGAGATTTTCATCTCTCAAGAGAAATATATAAATGATCTTCTTAAGAGATTCAAGATGGATGAATGTAAGCCAATCAAGACACCAATACCAACTAATGGACATCTCGACCTAGATGAGGGAGGTAACATGGTTGATAAAACTCTCTACTGCTCTATGATTTGTAGCTTGTTATATTTAACCGCATCTAGACCCGACATCATGTTTAGTGTGTGTATGTGTGCTAGATTTCAAGCTAATCCTAAGAAAACTCATTTGATTATCGTTAAAAGAATATTTAGATATCTTAAGCACACACCAAGCATTGGCCTTTGGTATCCCAAAGAAGCTATATTTGAATTAGTTGGCTATTCTAATTCGGATTATGCTGGTTGCAAAGTTGATAGAAAAAGCACATCCGAAGGGTGCCATTTGCTTGATAGATCACTTGTGTCTTGGTCCTCTAAGAAACAAAATAGTATGGCTTTATCCACCGCCAAAGCGGAATACATTTCCGTGGTTGCTTGTTGTGCACAAATACTTTATATGAAACAAACTTTGCTAGACTATGGTGTAGTTCTAGAAAAAATACCTCTTTTGTGCGACAATAAAAGTGCGATAAAACTTACAAATAATCCGATTCAACACTCTCGCACCAAGCACATAGACATCCGCCATCACTTTCTTAGAGATCATGTTGCAAAGAATGATATTTTATTAGAAGGTGTAAGGACCGAGGATCAATTGGTGGATATCTTCACTAAACCGCTAGATGAGGTGACTTTTTGTTGATTGTGGAATGAGCTCAATATTCTTGATTTTAGTAACTTCACTAAAAAATGAGCTTGTGTTGTCCCTTGCATTGCATTGTAATATACAACATGTTTACCTTATGGTTATGCACTTAGGGCTTGTCTAACATGGTTAAGATAACCGTCGTAAAGCGTGTGAAGAAGCTTGACCTTGGATCAAACTTGACAAGCAACTAGATTTACTTTCAAGTATTGCATTTCATATGCATGAATATTGTTTTGTCATTTATCTTAAATTGCCCTCTTATTGCCTATTTTCTTAAAAAGAATTATAGCCTAAGGCAAAATATTTTTAAAAATTTAAGGGTTTGAGAGAGGTCACTCACATCAATCCTAATTGGTGTTTATTTGGATCTTATTGAAGTTGGGACTTGATTGGGAACAGGCAACACGAAGGACTTTAAAGATTTGCTAGAAAAAGAGTGATCGGATGCTGCACTGGACTCTGATGTCCAGTGCTCGGTCAGTTCATAGGAGGTGAACTTGCTGCGATGGAGTGACCAGACTCTGCTGTTCAGTGTCCGGTCAGATGGTGGTTAAGTGTCCGATCAAGCGAAGGCGATCAAGGAAGTGAGGATCAGACTCTGGCTACGTCTGATCAGGGTTCACCGAACGCGTCCAGTCATGATTCCAGGGGTTTTGGACCTCTCTGAAATCGACTGAACTCTGGGTGGCAGCGTTCGGTCATTGCCACCGGAGCGTCCAGTTAGTAGATATTGTGCGGGATTCCAACTCTTCTCTGTTTCCTTTCTCGTCACGTTGGGGCCACTATTTAATCGCGCCGATGTTTTGACCAAAAGCCGCATTTGCTGACATTGCCGCCGTGCCTCCACTGCTCGCCATGCATCCCGTGCCTGATTCGCCGTGCCCACGCTCGCATAGCCATGCCACCCTGCTCCCATGCCAGCACCACCGCACAACCATGCCTCCCCATGCCAGCGAGCCGCCCTACTGCACCGCCATGCCCACGCTATACACTAGCACCTCACCCTGGGCATTTGGTTTAAACCAACAATTTGGTTTGGTTTATTCAGTTTCACAAAAGTTTGGTTTTTAAGAATGAGAAGCCAATCGGTTAATTAGAGAATGCAACACCACCCATTTTGGTTTTGGTTTCTTACTTTGGTTTTGCGGTTTAAACTGAGAAAGCCAAGCCTACCTCCAGCCCTCGCAGTCGCTCGCATCCGCAACATGTGGAGCTTCACCTAGAGTAGCAGATGCGTCACTGGCTCCACCTTCCACTCGTACAGACCTCCACCGCTTGCTCACATCCACGACATGCCACCGCCATCGCCTGCTCGCATTCACGCGACGCGCCACCGCCGTCGCCTCCCATCGTGCCGTGGAGCAGCCGCGCCGCGCAGCCACCGAGCACACCTTCACCTCGTGCCGTGGCCATGCTACCGCAGCTCATAGTAGTCGCTTGTCCACACCTCGCCTCTCCCACCATAGCTTCTGCGCTCGCTAGAACACCTCGTAGTCGTGTCGCCGCTGGCTGGATTTAGGGTTTGGGATGGGGAGTCAGATGAGAGAGGGAGAGAGGCCAAAGGGAGTTAGATGGGTCATGGGGGGATAGGAGAGAGGGGAGATTGCAAGAGGGAGAGGGCTAAGGCCTCATGGGCCTGCCTAGATAGGTACGTCGTGGGCCTTGGTGGGCTACATCAGCCATCAAACATTGGGGAAGAGGAGACAGTCAGGCGAACATGGAGATTACTGCGAGCCTGACTTCAGTTCTACGGTAGTTCGGTTTTGTTCAGGTCAGAAACTGACTCCTCAACCGAACACCGAAGTTCCCAGGATCCAAAACTGAAACCGAACTACCGACTATTCGGTTCGATGTTCGGTGAAAAAGCGCCCAGGCTGACTAGCTCTGCCGTGCCCCTGCCCTGCTCTAGTGCCGCCGTGCCAGCAGCCCCAGTCACATGCACATGCTGCATTGCTCCTTGTCAGTGATGTAGCCACTGCCTCCACATCTTCTCTTCAGATTCAGTGGTTCTCATTGAGCCGGAACCCTAACCCTAGCCGATTCGATGGTTCCCCGTGTGTCATTTCTCTTCTCTTCGGATCACTGGTTCGTCAGGTAGCAAGCCCTTAGTTCAAATTTCATAACTAATGCTTGCTTCTTAGGGTTTCGTATCTCTAGATATGTTGTAATTATTCATAAATCCAATCTATTCTAACGTGCAGCGAGTTGGTGTTTCTGAGGTCTCAGTGGTAGTTGACAGTCAACTTGAGGCCAAGCTCACGAGTACAGAATGAGGCCAAGCCTCAGAAGTGATAGTTGGCAGTTGATCTTTGTCAGCGGTAGTTGTTCTTTTTAGCTCCATCAGATGGCTCATGTCAAGAATGTCGAAGGAGGTCCCAGTGATGAGGATTTGAGGCCCACGCCTCGCCTACCTACAGATACCAAGGCAACGAAGAAGCTAGCAATGAGAAAGCGCAAGTACCCTAATGCAGATACAGTGAGAGTAGCCGTAGTTGTAGAGGCTACAAAGCATGCAGAGAGAGGAGGTGCTAGGAGTGGTGTTGTTATTGCAGATCAGCTTTCACCAACACAGAGGGTTGCACTTGAGTAGGTTGAGCGTCGTCATGGTGGTCTAGCTAGGACTATCATGGTTGGAGGATGACATGTGGTTATTGATGAGAATTAGCCTTAGGGGAGTTAAAGCAGCAGCCATAGCCCGCAGATCAGACTCAGGAGGGAGAGCAGGCCAAGGAGACAGAGCAGGCACCTCAGCCATAGTTATGCCACTCTGGTTATACCCGTGCTCCAGTCACACTAAGGTCAGAGACATAGCGGAGGGGTTCTCGTCCGCCTCCTAGACCACAGGGTCCACCTCCTAGACCACAGGGTCCGCCTCCAGTGACCCATCTAGATTTAAGGGCCACCACGGCCAAGCAGGTGTAGTAGCTCAAATTTGTGGACTTTGAGCAGTGGTTCCCGCCGAGGTGTAGGGTTATGAGGATGCTACGCTAGCTGAAAAACAAAAAATTCGACCTCATAAACCAGGATCTATTGCTAGTTATAGATCACGGGATTACCACTAGACGCGCAGGTGCAGCGAAAGCGACTCACTATAGTCGTACGCATTGTAGTGGTGCCATGCAGTTGCAAGGCCATCCATATGTCTGTCCCCTTCGTGCGGTTCATCCTTGTGCTCTAGATGCAGCACCTCCGAGGTATCCACACGTACAGGGAGGAAGTGTCGTGCCTTCGAACTGCTAGGTCCACGAGGAGCAGCAGGCGTAGGCATAGGATGAGCGGCGGTGGCTGCCAAAATGATGTGGATACCTAGCCCCGTTGCCCATCCCACTTATTTATAGGCATCCCTAATGAGCTCCCGAGTTGGAGGCCCATTAGTAACCCTAAGCCTTGTCTAACTCAGATCCAATCTGAATTAGGCTTCTAGCCCGTTAAGCGTGCGACCCTATGGGTTCACACATACATAGACATGGCCCGAGTACTCCTACTCGGCCATTAGTTGATAGCGGCCTCTAGCAAGGCATGTTAACTCGTATGCGTATGCAAAGATCATATCAGACGAACCACTACAAAACCACATACTTGTTATTCCCTTGCCTCATGATATTTGGTCCAACTCATAGGTTAACACTTAACCCAAGCACAGCCATGCATTTCTTGATCTAATCATTAGAGTGATCCAGTGATATCTCTCTCATATAGAGAGGGGCAAATTCCTTCTTGATTGTCTATGTCTCATAGCATGTTTCCCGATAGACCCAAAAAACCACCTTTATAACTACCCTGTTATGGAGTAGCATTTGATAGTCCTTGAGTAGGTCGTTTCACATCTTAAATACATACAACAATCTCAGGTCTAATGACATAACATACATGATATGAATAGAGATAATAACAACATCTCACGTTGGGTTAGTCCAGCCCCATGTCATGCATGTGCCCACATTATTAGTTTGACATCTCCATGTCTATGACTTGTGAAACATAGTCATCAACTAATAATGTGTTGATCCATTATTCATCTGTGTCCTCACACGAACTCTGACCATTTTTAATGGAAATTCAATGAACTCATAATATATCATGGATACAAGGAAATATAATCGTCTCTATGATTATCTCTAGGGCATACTCCCAACAATCTCCCACTTGCACTAGAGTTAATCTCAAAGATATCTAATACCCATAGCTCTCATGTGCGCCTCATGCTTAGGCTGTGGAAGAGCCTTTGTCAAAGGATCTGCAACATTCAAATCCATGTGTATCTTGCACATCTTGATCTCATCTTGTCTAACAAACTCTCGAATGAGATGAAATTTCTGCAGTACATATTTGTTCTTTTGGTGATTCCTTGGCTCCTTAGCCTGTGCAATTGCCCCATTGTTGTCACAATGTAGATTCAATGGGCTGGACGCATTCGGAAACACACCAAGTTCAATGAGGAACCTCCTCATCCAAACACCTTCCTTTGTAGCTCCAGAAGCTGCAATGTACTCAGCCTCTGCTGTAGAATCGGTCACCGTCTCCTGCTTGGAACTTTTCCAACTTACAACACCACCATTTATTGTGAACACAAAACCTAATTGAGAATGTGAATCATCCGTGTCAGTTTGGAAGCTAGCATCGGTGTAACCATTTACAATGAGCTCCTCCTCACCTCCATAGATTAGGAACACATCTTTAGTCCTTCTCAAGTACTTAAGAATGTTTTTAACAAGTGTCTAGTGACTCTCTCCTGGATGAGCTTGGTACCTGCTTGCAACACTTAGAGCATATGAGACATCTAAGCGAGTACATATCATGGCATACATGATGGAACCAACTGCCAAGGCGTATGGAACCTTACTCATGCGCTTCCGCTCATCAGCTATCAAAGGACACTATTTATCGCTAAAGCGCATACCATGTGACATAGGTAAGAACCCTTTCTTGGATTGTTCCATGTTGAATCGTTTCAACACCTTGTCAATGTACGTATCTTGGCTTAATCCTATAAGCCTCTTCGATCTATCTCTATAGATCTTGATGCCCAAAATGTATGCTGCTTCTCCTAAATCCTTCATAGAAAAATTATTATTCAGTAAAGTCTTTACTGATTGCAACATAGGAATGTCATTCCCAATCAATAATATGTCATCCACATACAAGATCAGAAATACAACAGCGCTCCCACTTTCCTTCTTGTAAACACAAGGTTCTTCTTCATTCTGATAGAAGCCAAACCCTTTGACCACTTCATCAAAACAAATGTTCCAACTTCGAGATGCTTGCTTTAACCCATAAATGGATTTCTGAAGCTTGAAAATTTTTCTAGCATTGTTTGGATCAACAAAACCTTCGGGATATATCATATACATGTCCTCATCCAAATTTCCATTTAGAAAGGCTGTTTTAACATCCATCTGCCATATTTTATAATCGAAATAAGCAGCTATTGCTAGAATGATCCGGATATATTTAAGCATCGCTACCGGCGAGAAAGTCTTGTCGTAGTCAATTCCTTGAACTTGCCGAAAACCCTTTGCAACAAGTCGAGCTTTATAGATGTAAATGTTTCCATCCATATCCTTTTTCTTTTTATAGATGCATTTGCACTCTATGGGTCTAACCCCATTAGGCGGGTCAACCAAGTTCCAAACTTGATTGTTTCCCATGGAATCTATCTCGGATCTCATGGCACTTTGCCATTTCTCATAATCTGGGTCCATCATTGCTTCCGCATAAGTCGTAGGTTCATCATCGTCTAACAATAACAAATCCCCACACAACCCATGGATTCTTACTGACCTTCGTGGTTGTGGCAGTGTTTCTGTTGCCACGGGTATCTCAACTTGTTCTGCTACATTAGCATCACTCGTAGAGTCCTTCCCAACTGGCTCATCTTGAACTTCTTCAAGATACACCTTCTGTCCACTTTTCTCTCTTTTGAGAAACTCTTTCTCTAAGAAAACACCATTCCAAGCAACAAACACTTTGCCCTCTGATCGGTTGTAGAAGTAATACCCTAAAGTTTCCTTTGGATATCCCACGAAAAAGCATTTGTCTAATTTCGGTGTTAGTTTATCTATCATAAGTCATTTGACATAAACTTCATAACCCCAAATTTTTAGAAAAGACAAACTAGGACTCTTACCAGTCCACATCTCATGTGGTGTCTTAACTACGGACTTAGACGATACCCTATTCAATGTGAAAGCGGCTGTTTCTAGAGCGTATCCCTAAAATGATAATGGTAGGTCTGACTGGCTCATCATAGACCGAACCATGTCCAACAAAGTCTGATTACATCGCTCAGACACGTCATTTCTCTAAGGCGTTCCAGGTGGCGTAAGCTGTGGAACAATTCCACAACTCTTTAGATGATTGCTAAACTCGTGGCTCAAATATTCGCCTCCACGATCAGATAGCAAAGCCTTAATTTTCTTGCCACCTTGATTCTCTACTTCACTCTGAAACTCCTTGAACTTTTCAAATGTCTCATTAAGTAGACATAGCCATATCTACTAAAGTCATCAGTGAAGGTTATGAAGTATTGGAATCCGCCTCTTGCTGTCGTACTCATTGGTCCACACACATCAGTATGTATGAGTTCCAGCAAGTCTACCGCCCTCTCAGGAAAACCTGTGAAGGGCATCTTGGTCATCTTGCCCAGTAGGCAAGCCTCACATGTCTCGTATGATTCAAAATCAAACGAAGTTAAAAGCCCATCAGAATGGAGCCTCTTCATGCGATTCTCACTTATATGACCTAAACGACAATGCCACATATAGGTAGGACTTAACTCATTAAGCCAAGGCCTTTTAGCATTTATATTATAGACAGGAGCATCTTCAAGATTTAAAATAAATAACCCATTCAAAATGGATGCAGAAGCCACAAACATGCCATTTTTAGAGATCACACAACCATTGTCTTTACTCGCAAATGAATAACCATCCTTCATCAAACATGAAGGTGACACAATGTTTCAACTTAAACTAGGAACAAAATAACAATTATTCAACTCCATAATAAATCCTAATGGGAGGTGGAGTTTTATCGTCCCGACGTTCAACGCATCAACTCTTACATTATTGCCCACGCGGAAATCAACTTCTCCCTTTTCCATGCTTCTACTTCTTATCATTCCCTGCATCATATTGCAAATATGAGCAACTGATCCGGTATCAAATACCCAAGAATTAATATAAGAATTAGCAAGGAAAATGTCCGTAACATAAACAAGTGTACAAGCTACGGGAGTACCTTTACTACCGCGATCCTTTATGGATTCTAGGTATAGCTTGTAGTATCTATTCTAGTGACCTTTCCCATGACAATGAAAGCACTCAGCATCAGCAGTTGGTCCAGCCTTGGGCGTAGGTGGGTTTGGCTTAGAGATCTCAACTTTAGCCTTGTCCTTTTTCTTCTTCCAAGAATTGCCCTTCTTCTTAAACTTAGGCTTGTTTTGGACTGCCATCACATGGCTACTGCCAGCACCTTTCTTGATATTAGCCTCTGCTGTTTTAAGAATGCCACATAATTCATTCAAGCCCTTCTCCGCCCCATGCATATGGTAGTTCATGACAAAATTTCCATAGCTGGGTGGAAGAGACGCGAGAATAAAATCAATAGCTAATTCAGGGCCAATTGGGAAGCCCAGCTTCTCCAACCTCTGAGTGTAACCAACCATTTTGATCACATGTGGCCCAACTGTTGCGTCCTCTGCTAGCTTGGTTTCAGCAAAAAGCCTTTGAGACATTGAACCTTTCAGTCCTGGCTTGAGTCTAGAACATATCATTGAGCGCCATGATCATATCGTGCGCTGCATGGTTATTGTCAAACTGCAACTGCAGATCTGGTTCCATACAAGCAAGCATAAGACAACTCACTTCAAGATCAGCATCACATGCTCTCTTGTAAGCGTTTTTCTCTATAGCAGGTGCATTATCAGCAGGCTCTTCTGGTAATGGGGTGTCTAGAATTTCTTCCTTTTTCTCAGCCCTGAGAACAATTCTCAGGTTGCGGATCCCATCCGCATAGTTTGTTCCATTCAACTTATCTTTCTCAAGAATTGAACACAAAGTAAATGGTTGATTGCTAGGCGCCATTTATCTATAACAAAAGTAATGCAAAATACTAAGACAATGTATCCAAGATAGAGTAAACAATATTAAACCTTTAATAGAATCTACTCCCACTAAGATCAATATCCCTCTCTTGAAACTTAGTGATTCAAGACCCACAACTAACAAGTCTACTAGTGAGCTTTAGCATCACCGCTAGAAGACACGGTAGATTGGTAAGCAACTCTTTGCTAATCATATCACATATGACTCTTGTTGTTGGGTAGCATCTCTATGCTTTGGTGCCCAACTACTCATGCTCTAAGGTCCCTAACCGTTAGGATGACCTTATCCAAGTAACCAACCCTTCTGCTATAAGTATCCGATATGAACCTATCTAGTCAAGGAAAACCAATGGCACCCTAATGTCATAGACCCACCACCGATTGTACAAGACACATGACAGTGCAAGGTTTGGGGAAGCATTTTAACTTAAACATTGCCGAGGGATCGTTCTACTTCACCATCACATGTAGACAAAAACATTATCGCATGTGAAAGTAGAACATAGTAAGAACAACATTAACACAGATATGACATGGTATAGCCCATTGTTCCTTTGGGGATCTCCATCTCCATCGAACTGTTCCTCATGATGATCTCCATCTCCTTGATCCATGTATGCCATCTGTGGGGTGTACGACCCTAGATACCCACAGTAGGACACATGGGCTGCACCCCTAGGGGTGGCCCAACCCATAAGATGAAGCCTTGCGGGGCACGACTCTACTCGGTGCCTACCGCAAGACACCGGGAAGATATCCTAAAGATACTATGAGATCTGTTAAGATATGTATGATCCTAAGATTCCTATAATTAGTTATTACTTTCCGGTTATCTCTCAGATCTAACCAACTTGTAACCCTGCCTCCTGGACTATATAAGGCGGATAGGGACCCCCTCTAAAATCACGACATATCGTACAATAGCTAATACAAACCAATAGACCACATGAGTAGGGTATTATGTCGTACTGATAGCCTAAACCTGTTTAACTCGTGTGTCTCTGTTGCCTTCTTATTCTTGATCTCACGCTCCTCTGCCGATCAATCTACCTTCGTGGGATACCCCTCGGAGGACTGCTGATGATATTCTGTCAACAGTTGGCACACCAGGTAGGGGTGTGTATGCTGTTTCCTTATCGAACAAGATGGCTTTTTCCACAGGCTCTTTGTCCCTTCCATAGCCCGGCCAGATCTTCACGAAAGGATCCATCTCGTGGGTTATCAATGCTGATGGAGTCGGAGAGCTCCTCGAGCCAGGGCAGATCAGTTCTATGCCGATTACCCTCGCACCTACAACTACAGATCTGATCTCGGAGCCGATTTCGAGGTCTCCTTCAGCAACGACTCATCGTCCGCTTCCTTGCTACCAGAGGAGGCAGATCAACAACAATGATCTAATAGAATCCATCAATCGGGTCAGACTAAAGCTCGCCAATTGTCTCTCCATCGCCAAATCAGCTCTAGACACTCTAGTTCAGCGCTGACCACCCTCCGATCTAGATCTATTGGGGGCTGCTCGAGAGACTGTAGGGGTTACGGCCCTACCCTTTGGGTTCACCAACACCACCGCCGCTTACCAACATGCCCTAAGGGGCAAACTCGCCGACCAGGTAGACTACGCCCATCTACTTGCCAACCAGGTTGCCATCCAATTTTCGCCAGCTGTCAACATGCTACACTTAGGCCGAAGCCCCAGGGTGCCCCTCTAGACCATCTCGAAAGAAACTCTGGGCTCTGAGTCTCAGGGCTCTACGAAGACCCTCGCCGAAACCTTCTCTGAGCAATTTCTCCTTCCACCCTTCTGGGGGTGTGATCTTCAACATTAGCATCGATAGCCCTCCTCGGAATGGCGAAACCAAGGAGGAGCACGTTGCTCGGGAGAACCGGAATGTCAACCACATGCAGCGGTGAGAAAATGAGGTAGCCATCACGAGGGCTGAGGCTGCTCAGAATAATCGACTTGATTCTCAAGGAAGACCGCTCTTGCTCCACCATGACCTCGATGAAGAATTTCTCCATGTTGATGGCCACGATGTCTTCAAGGCTCCAAGCGCCAATTTGGCAGTAGCCGCCAATGAGCTCGCTTGTTTCCCTCAAACACCTGAGGTCGCCAAGATCACCGCCATGCTTAAAGCGGTCCACTATCAGGTCAATGAGATTCATGAGGATCAGAGACCTTCGTGCTCCATGAGCATGATTCACCGATCAGCTACGCCGAGATCCAATCGCCACCCTAGTCAAAGCTATTTTTGTCGTCCAGACGCTACCTCTCTAGGGGGAGCTGGGGGGCATCGTGCTGAACACCATCGCCAACACAACCAGGAGGTCGAATAGGACACTCGAGTGCATCTCAGCAACCTCTAGGATGCATGACAGCATATCGAGCAACGTCGCTTCGATCACCATGAAGACAAAGTGTGTCATCGCCAGGAGTACGAAAAGGAGTACAACAACCCGAACTCAGCCCTCAAGCCTATCCCCGACTGTAATGCCGCAGATGATGGTGTTGACAACCCTAAGGGCCTCCATCTTTCACAAGGGCACTCCAAATGCTTCGGTGGCCCCGTGGTTTTAAGATCACCTGGGTCGAGCCCTACGAAGGAAGAATGAACTCGACTCAGTGGCTATAGGCTTATGCCACTGCTGTTTGTGCCACCGGAGGAGACACTAGCGTCATAGCAAATTATCTCCCCATCATGCTTACGCCACCCGCCATGAGCTGGTTTACCAGCCTTGCGCCGAACTCCATCGGATCATGGGAAGAGCTGAAGAAAGTCTTCACCGACAACTATATGGCCATGTGTACTCGACCCGACATGAAGCATGATCTTAGCCGCATCAACCAGAAGCCATCCGAGCTCCTCCGTAGCTACATCCAATGTTTCTCCATGATGAGGAACTCTATTCCCAATATCACAAAAGCTGAAGTCATCACCGCCTTTATCCGAGGACTCCACCATCATGAGCTTCACTCCAAATTCAACCGTAAGCCACCCACCGGTATCGACGAAATGATAACTACCGCCAACTAGTACGCCAATGCTGAGGAAGTCAAGGTGTGCTTCAACGAGGATGCAGGCACTCATCGCTTGTCTCACCGCTACGATAATCGCCCCAACGACCGGCGCCACAGCGACCGCCGCCTCGACGACCGCAGCTACCATTGCGATAGCGGCCGTGATAGAACAGGAGGACACAGGCTTGGCCAAAATGCCGCCGCCAGCTAGAACACATCGTCACTACCGTCAGTCAACCTCACACCAAGCGTAACTATGGCAAACAGTACCAAAAGATCCTCGACGGCCCATGCCCTCTTCACAAGAACGCCAAACACAAGATGAAGGATTGCATTGGCCTAGCTAAGGGGTTCTAGGACAAGAGGCTCGATGACGACGCCAATGATGGAGCCAGAGGTCACCGACCACCTAGGGGCAACAATAATACCTTTTAGGACGACAATAAGGTGGTTGCCACCATCTTTGGGGGCCTCGCCTCCACTGAGAGTAGAAGAGAATGGAAGCTCACCGCCCGACAAGTGCTCGTTGTCACTTTAGAGGAAACCACTATCGACCCCAGCTATCACCCATGGTCCGAGGTCCCCATCACCTTTAGAAAGGCTGACCAGTGTGCAGACATACCATACATAGGGTGTTTCCCCCTCGTCCTCGACGCAACCGTCTAGAAGGTGCTCTTTAGAAAAGTCCTCGTTGACGGTGGCAGTGCTTTGAACCTACTCTTCGTCCGGGCCCTAAGGGAGTTAGGCCTCGTGATAATAGATCTCACACCCTTGGACTTCTCCTTCTGGGGTGTGGTACCTAGAAGGGCATCCAGACCACTTGGAGAGATCACCCTACCAGTATAGTTCGGCATGGCATGCAACTACCACGTCGAGCATATCAACTTCTATGTCGCCGACTTTGACACCGCCTACCACGCCATACTTGGCCAGCCAGCACTAGCCAAGTTCATGGCCATACCGCACTATGCATATCTAGTGATGAAGATGCCTTCGCCCGTAGGAGTCCTGGCTCTACGGGCCAACCTCTTCGTTGCCTACTCCTGCAAGACAGAGAGTCTCGCTCTCACCAAAGCCACCGACCTCTCCATCTAGATGGCTAGCATGGTCGCCGAAGCCAAGACAGCGCTCGCTGATGACATGGAGATCCTAGAGCTAGAGCTTCCTCATGCCTCCGCCAAGTCCAAGGAAATCAAGGAGGTTGGCCTCGGCCTCAACGACGTCTCCAAGACCATGAAGATTGGGGCTCACCTTGACCCCAAATAGGAAAGCGCGCTCATCTTCTTCCTACGTGCCAACGCCGATGTGTTTGCTTGGAAACCTACAAACATGTCGGGGGTACCACGGGAGAAGATCGAGCACTCCTTGAATGTCTCACCGATCGCCAAACCGATCAAGCAGAAACTTTGCCGATTCATGCCAGACAAGAAGGAGGCTATTAGTGTAGAAATAAAATGGCTCTTAGTTGCCGAGTTCATAAAAGAAGTGTATCATCCAGATTGGTTAGCAAACCCTGTTCTCATTTGAAAAAAGAATAAAGAATGGAGAATGTGTGTTGATTATACTAATCTTAACAAACACTGCCCTAAAGACCCCTTCGGCCTGCCTCAGATAGACAAGGTTGTAGACTCTACCGCTGGCTATGAACTGCTCTCCTTGCTTGACTATTACTCCGAATATCATCAGATCTCCCTCAAGGAAGAAGACCAGATCAAGACGTCGTTCATTATGCCTTTTGGTGCATACTGCTACACCACTATGTCCTTCGGACTCAAGAACACCGAGGCTACCTATCAAAGGGCCATCTAGATGTGCCTCGATCACCAGATCGGCTGCAATGTCGAAGCCTACATAGACGATGTGGTCGTCAAGACCAAGACAACCGACAACCTTATCGCTGACCTCAAAGAAACCTTCGCCAACCTGAACAAGTACCGATGGAAGCTGAACCCTTCAAAGTGCATCTTTAGAGTTCCATCCGGTATACTGCTGGGCTACATCGTCAGTGCTCAAGGTATCGAACCTAACCCTAACAAGGTCTCTGCCATCACCAATATGAAATGGCCGACATGCATCAAGGATATATAGAAGCTCACAGGCTGCATGGCTGCTTTAAGTCATTTCATATCTCGCCTTGGTGAAAAAGGGCTACCATTCTTCAAATTCCTCAAGGCCTCTGAGTGATTCTCCTAGTCGGAGGAAGTAGTCTTAGCTTTTGAGTAGCTCAAGGTGTTCTTAACAAAGCCTCCAATCATGATGGTGCCACGTCCAGATGAGACTCTGCTAATATACATCGCCGCCACTTCTCGCGTCGTGACCACAACCATTATCGTCAAACGCGAGGAGGCCGGGCACGCTTATAAAGTACAACATCCGGTTTACTTCATCAGCGAGGTACTTAATGAGCCCAAAACTTGTTATCCTTAGGTACAAAAGCTGTTATACGCCATTCTTATTACGTCGCGCAAACTCTGACACTACTTTGAATACTACAAGATCACCGTGGTCACTGAGTTTCCTTTGGGGGACATTCTCAACAACAAAGAGGCCAGTGGCTGCATCATTAAGTGGGCTATTGAGCTTAGCACATATTCCATCGAATTTAGAAGCAAACCTACCATTAAGTCATAGGCGCTCACTGATTTCGTCGCTGAATGGACCGAGATCCAAGAGTCCATCACCGCTACTTGCCCCGAACACTGGGTGATGTACTTCAACGGTGCCCTTAACATCAATGGTGCTGGTGTGGGCATTCTATTCATTACACCGACCAAGGATAAGCTACACTATGTTCTCCGGATACACTTTCTGGCCTCCAACAACACCACGGAATATAAAGTGTGTCTCCATGGTCTCCGTATAGCCATCGAGCTTGGTGTCAAATGCCTCATGGTGTACGGGGACTCTACGCTAGTTATCAACCAGCTTAATAAGGACTGGTCCTATTCCAGTGAGAAGATGGATGCATACTATGTAGAAATCAGGAAGCTCGAAGGAAAATTCTACGGCATCGAGTATCACCATGTGGTACGTGACCAAAATCAACTCACCGATCACTTATCCAAGCTGGGCTCTTCTCGCGCCGCGATCCCGCCTGATGAGGACATGGCACCTTCGGATACGAACAATGATTATAAGGTGCACTTGTTCCTACATTTGCATAGTGGCTTTGGTTACATGTCACTATTTGATTGTAGGTTTAAATGTGTTTCATAATGGAAGTTCATCAAAGTTGAACTTTTGGTTCATCGGTAGCCTGACAGTGCCTCATTGGGAAGGCCATAACTCATCCATCCGGAGTGCAGTCGAGGTCAATGAGCACTTGATGGAAATCTTGTTTGATAAGCTTTCAAATAGATCTGGTCCCATCTCAATATCACGTCGGCAAGGCCTCCAAATCACCAATATATTCTGTCGCTATTTTTGGCGGGAGCTACACTGTCGTTATGGGCTTGTTAGACATCCTTGGGACCCAGGCCCAAGTTGGAGCACGCCCCAAGAAGATGGAGAACACCTAAGAGATGGCCTTGGACGTCCTCCTCCTTGGCCACCACCTTAGGAGGCCAGCAAGGATGTTCAAGCCAAGCCAGAGGCCCAGTCCAATCCGAGTTCGAGTCTGCCTCAGCAGTCAAGACCAGTCTGCAATAAAACGGATGCCCAGGACACATTCGAACTCTATTTTTGATGATCCACATATGGATGGAAATATAATTTGATAAGGAAGCCAATCCAAGTGGTTTGACATCAAAACCTTTTCGGAATCAACAGGAATCATTGAAACAAGTTGATGTCCAGAATCTGTCACGGCGCTGCGTCGTCGTCTTTTGAGCCATTGGGCCTTGTAACGTATTGGGACACCTTTAGGATGTGAAGAGGGATCCTTGGATATCTCTTAGGCTATATAATTAGTAGCCACCACCTACTTTAGGGTTTGAGTTTTGTTTAGAATATTCTGTCAAGAAATAGTTTCGTCGTTCTTCGGTTTGTGAGACCCCAACTCGTGAGATTAATCATTCATCTGCAATTTGGTTGCTTTCTTTCTCGTTCTTGCTTGTGTTTTCGTTGCGTAGGCAGGGATTAGCCTTCTTGGTGAGGTTAACCTGGTCTGTGACTTGGTTGATAACCAGAGGAGCTGTGGTGCTAAGATTGCAGGGTTCGATCTTTCGATCTGAAACCGGATCGATATGTCATTCTCCGCCACAATGATAGTTACCATCACCTGACGAAAGATCAGGATCCCCGTCTCTAGTAAGAGGTAATCAGAGCTTCAGGTATACTGTCAAGTTCGTATCTTACCCTTAGTTCGAGTGTTTTTGCTTTTATCCCATAGTCCAATGCCATATTTGTTTCCTATCCTATAACCATCCGCGCCATAGCCTTTGCATGATTTAGTTTTAGAGTCCGCTTTGTTGAGTTTGTGTCCTAGGTCAAAGTCTTGTTGCTGATTTAGATTGTGTTTTTTTCTAGTTTGTGTTGATACCTCCACCCGCCGCTATTCCGTATCACCATCGGTTTGCATCTTGTGTCCACTAAATCCCTGATTCGAGTAGCTTCCTTAAAACAGTCATAACTTTTGCATCCGAACTCAAAACGGGAAAAATTTTATATCTACGGAGAACGCCAGAAAATTTTAGATCTATTTCATCCTAGCATTGTTGGGTTCGCAAAAATTAGATTTACAAAATTCGATTAGGAAAATTGAGTTTCTGGGCCCACAAGTTTTGGTATGCTTTTTAGAGCACAGTCCTAATTTTCTATAGTCCACATCTTTTATTCAATTGAGCTCAATTTTTTTGTGGTTTATTCTTGTGTGCTCCTTGCTGAGAAAAAAATATCAAAAGAGCAAAAGCAAGAAAAAAAAGATTGGACAAAAAAATAAAAGAAAAAAAATAGTAAAAGAGAATAGAAGATATCGAAAAGGAACACATAAGGAACACTCAATAGCTCTATTGTTTGTGGTACCTTTTGCCTTGTTCATATCCATTGCTACCTTTAATACTTGTTTTCTTTCATCCTTGTTTTCTCTCTTGTTTATCACAACTGGTGATAGGAACACGTATAGGATAGCAACTAGGACAAGTGCTCTAGACATTTATTCAATATTGCTGTCTGTCACTGACTTGTGTGCCACATATATATATTTGTTTTTTTTCGTGCCTTCCAAGCTCTACATATATACTTCAGATCAGTACAAAAAAAAGGTCCTTGCAATCTCGGTACCACTACCTCATAGGTATCATGAACCAGCCGCCGGTTGTACTGCCCACTGCTTGCATTGGTAAGAACTTTGTAAGAGCTTGGTAAGATGCTTCCACTTGCTGTCAAAAGTGACACCACTACAACCACGTAGTCATTTGATAGGGATAATATTTTTGTATTATCTTTTGCTGTCTTCTAACAATGATAGGTTGTTCGTATCCACCGACTTATGATGGTATAGGTGCTGATGAGTACATGGAGTGGGAAATTGCCATAGACAACATATTTGCTACTCGCTTTATGTGTCCAAGGAGGAAGGTAAAAAATGCAGCTAGTGTTTTACGACATTCTGCTTTATCTTGGTGGGAGTCTTTAGATCCTTCTAATAAACCTCAAACTTGGAATAATATGAAACTTCTTATGCGAGAAACCTTTGTTAATCCACCTCCTATTTTGATTTCATATGATGAGGTGCACCATTTGGAGGAAGAATATGTTGTTATTCCTCTTGCTATGACTAACCTTCTGCAGGATAATATCCATAAGCGAGAGGATGACATGGAAGAAAATGAGGAGCTCACAACCTCATATGCAAATTTAGAACCATCACTTCATAATGCACCTATTACTCCTGCTGAGAACATAGGTAATATCCATGGTGCTACACTCACGGAAGGTGAAAATTGTCTTAATGTACTAAATTTTTCCACAAACCATGCTATCATAGAGCAATTGTTAGTGGAACCCTCTCTTGATTTATCTTTGTCCCGTGATAATTTGCTTGATGTTCCTTGTGATAAAGATGAATTAGTTGATGATGCTTTAGTTTTCCATGTTTTGGAACCAATTACTTATGCTGAACATAAACGTTTGCTTCCCATTGCTACCGAAAAAAAAGAAAAGAAATTATTGTATTCTTCAAATACTTTGGGTTATATTGAGTTTGATACTTTATATGCTCTTAGTCGTTTAGAAGAGAAACTTAAATGTGTTGAATTGCCATGGTTGTCTACTTGTACATATCATTTTATTGGAAAATATAATTGTAAAGGAGAGTATATGGTGCATCATTTCTATATTTGTTCAACTCTGAAATCTCCTAATATTGCGCAAAAGTATGATCAACCAAAGGATTCCAATTGCTATAATCTTGTCATGTCGAGTTTCCCTAGTTTTGTTATAAAGAAACATGTTAAATTTCAAGAAGGGGAGCAATGTTGTCTACTACCAACAATGTTTCCTTCAGCTAATCCCAAACCGAGGACGATTTGTTGTCAAGAAGGGGAGGATGACGAGGACATGGCACCTTTGGATACAAACAATGATTATAAGGTGCGCTCGTTCCTACATTTGCATAGTGGATTTGGTTATAATTCACTTGGTTTCACATGTACATGTCACTATTTGATTGTAGGTTCAAATGTGTTTCATAATGGAAGTTCATCAAAGTTGAACTTTTGGTTCATCGGCAGTCCGACAGTGCCTCATTGGGAAGGCCATAACTCATCCATCCGGAGTGCGATCGAGGTCAATGAGCACTTGATGGAAAGCTTGTTTGATAAGCTTTCAAATAGATCTGGTCCCATCTCAATATCACATCGGCAAGGCCTCCGAATCATCAATATATTCTATCGCTATTTCTGGCGGGAGCTACACTGTCGTCATAGGCTTGTTAGACATCCTTGGGACCCAGGCTCAAATTGGAGCACGCCCCAAGAAGATGGAGAACGCCTAAGAGATGGCCTTGGACGTCCTCCTCCTTGGCCACCACCTTAGGAGGCCAGCAAGGACGTCCAAGCCAAGCCAGAGGCCCAGTCCAATCCGAGTTTGAGTCTGCCTCGGCAGTCAGGACCAATCTACAATAAAACAGATGCCCAAGACGCATCCGAACTCTGTTTTCGATGATCCACATATGGATGGAAAGCTAATTTGATAAGGAAGCCAATTCAAGTGGTTTGACATCAAAACCTCTTCGGAATCAATGGGAATCATTGAAACAATTTGACGTCCAGAATCTATCACGGCGCTGCGTCGTCGTCTTTTGGGCCGTTGGGCCTTGTAACGTATTGGGACACCTTTAGGATGTGAAGAGGGATCCTTGGACATCCCTTAGGCTATATAATTAGTATCCACCACCTATTTTAGGGTTTGGGTTTTGCTTAGATTATTCTGTCAAGAAATAGTTTCGCCGTTCTTCGGTTTGTGAGACCCCAACTCGTGAGATTAATCATTCATCTGCAATTTGGTTGCTTTCTTTCTCGTTCTTGCTTGTGTTCTTCATTGCGCAGGCAGGGATTAGCCTTCTTGGTGAGGTCAACCTGGTCCGTGACTTGGTTGATAACCAGAGGAGCTGTGGTGCTAAGATTGCAGGGTTCGATCTTTCGATCTGAAGCCGGATCGATGTGTCATTCTCCGCCACAACGATAGTTACCATCACTTAATGGAAGATCAGGATCCCTATCTACATTAAGCGATGTATGATTATAAAGGTATTAGGGTCATTGCCTACCCTGGACATGCCCCCCTAATGGGCCTAAATATGATACACGGTCCAACGGACCAAAAGTAGGTGTCGCAGCGCCATGACAGATTCTGGACGTCAACTTGTTTCAACGATTCCTGTTGATTCCAAAGCGGTTTTGACGTGAAACCACTTGGATTGGCTTCCTTATCAAATTAGCTTTCGATCCATATGTGGATCATCGGAAATAGAGTTCAGATGCATCCTGGGCGTCCATTTTATTGCAGACTGGTCCTGACTGCCGAGGCAGACTCGAATTCGGATTGGACTGGGCCTCTGGCTTAGTTTGGATGTCCTTGCTGGCCTCCTAAGGTGGTGGCCAAGGAGGAGGACGTCCAAGGCCATCTCTTAGGCATTCTCCATCTTCTTGGGGCGTGCTCTAACTTGGGCCTGGGTCCTAAGGATGTCTAACAAGCCATTGACGACAGTGTAGCTCCCGCCAGAAATAGCGACAGAGTATATTCAACTTTGATGAACTTCCATTATGAAACACATTTGAACCTACAATCAAATAGTGACATGTACATGTGGAACCAAGTGAATTATAACCAAAGCCACTATGCAAATGTAGGAACGAGCGCACCTTATAATCATTGTTTGTATCCGAAGGTGCCATATCCTCATCACCGCTGGGGGTCTTTGTTCAAGATCTCCCAGCGCCATCCATCAAAGAAGATAAGGAAGTCAAAGAGGTTCCCCCTACCAAGCAGTTGGTACTTGTGGTACCTTCACCGGTCGCCGATTAGAGGGAGCAATTCATCAAGTACCTCACCAGCGCTGAGGTACCTGCCGACAAGACTGTAACTGAACGCCTAGTTTGTTGAAGCAAGCTTTACATGCTGGTGGATGGTAGCTTGATGAGGAAAAGTGCCAAGGAAGGGATACTATAGAAATACATCACCTAAGAGGAGGGAGTAAAGCTACTTCTTGAAATTCACTCTGGTTCCTACGGCAACCACGTGGCCTCGAGAACACTGGTCGGTAAGGCTTTCTGAGCTAGTTTTTATTGGCCCACAACCATCACTGATGCAGAAGACCTCGTCCGATGTTGTGAAGGATGCCAATTCTTCGCTAAGCAAATACACATGCCGGCGCAAGAGCTGAATCCATCCTAGCTTTCTGGCCCTTCGCATGCTGGGGACTAGACATGATCGGGCCTTTCAAACCAGCACCAGGTGGTTTTCGATACATATATGTCGCCATCGACAAGTTCTCCAAGTGGATTGAATATAAACCGCTCGTCTTGGCTACTGTAAAGAAGGCAGTTGAGCTATTTGAAGAAATCATCCACAGATTTGGTCTACCAAATAGCATCATCACCAATCTTGGAACTACGTTTACTGGCCATCACTTCTAGGACTTCTACGAAGACTGTTGCATCTTTGTCCAATATGTCTCCGTTGCCCATCCAAGAGCCAACGGCCAGGTCAAATGGGTGAATGACATGATCATTGATGCCCTCAAAAAGCGACTGTATTAGAAAGAAGAAACGCGCCTGAGCAGATGGCTCAAGGAGCTTCCAGCTGTAGTCTGAGGACTACGTACTCAAGCTAGTCATAGCACCAGTGTGACTCCATACTTTTTGGTCTACGGCTCAGAAGCCATACTACCAGCGGATGTTACTTTCCGAGCACCTATAATGGAAAACTATGATGAAGAGCAGGCCAAGGCTGTTCGGTCTGAGGACGTCAACAGGGCTGAGGAAGAATGCCTAATCACCTGCGTCCGTACAACTAAATATCTGGAAGGCTTACGGAGGTACTACAACCGAAACGTCAAAGGTCGTTCATTTGTTGTCGGCGATCTCATTCTCCGTAGAAAACAAAAAAAATTGAAGGGATGCACAAGCTCTCTTCCCCTTGGGAAGGGCCTTATGTTGTCAAAGAGGTCACTCGACTAGGTTCTTATTGCCTAAGTGACTTAGAAGGAGTCGATGTTCCCAACTCATGGCACATCGAACACCTTATACGTTTCTAACACTCCAGATATGTATTCTCCAATTTTATATTTAGTAAAGTTTTGGTCTCCATAACTTGTCTCCATTTTGTCTCTATTATGGTTTAACATCCACTTGCGATCGCCGAGCTCCATGTTACTTCATAACGAACTCCAATACGTAATCGCCATAACTGCGCCGACCACGTTTCTCCAAAATCGCCGAACATGTTTTCTCCAAAATCGCCGAACATGATTTCTCCAAATCGCCGAACTTGTTTTCTCCAACATCGCCGAACATGATTTCTCCAAACGTTATCGCCGAACACGTTATCTCCAAAATGCCAAATACTTTTCTCGATCAGAGAGCAACATCCTTTCTTTTCTGTTCTCTTCGGAGACGACCCAGTCTCCGATCTCTCCCTACACGTGCTATGGGCTCCGCGCTCTGTGTTATGGGTGGTCGGCTATGGTTCCTTGGTCACACCTATTTGTCCTACATGTCTATGGGCTCCACGCTCGACATTATAGACTATGGGTCAGCCAAGGCTGAGAGTTCAACATAGAATACATTGCTCGGACGCCGCTTATGCTACCTTTATCTCCAAGTTCATACAACAACTATCGAGCAGCACACTTTTCGTGCTATTTTTATGGAGAAAACCCAGTCACCGATCTCTCCCTACACGTGCCACGGGCTCCATTGTAACACCTCGGGTGTTAGCCTTGCATAACTTGACTTGCATAACATGAGCATGAGCATCAAGCATTCATAAATCATCATTTGCAATTGAAACATCTGGTCGAAACATATGAAACATTGCTTGTTATTTCATGTTTCTTAGAACATATGCATATGATCATGTGCAAATAAATGCTAGTGTGTAATGTTGGTCACTATAACACCTTAGCTACACTTAGGTTAACAAAAGGAACCTTGTTCATGAAGGCCACATTTCTTGATCAAAGCATTTAAGTGTTATTTCATGTGTCGACCTGAATAGCTATATGAGTGACTACTACATGAAATGCTTAAATGATCTTGCAAATTGTTTTAACATGCTTAGAGTATCATCATGAACAACTTTGGTATTTAGGGCTAGGGCTAAATTGGTCATTTAGCCATAGTTTGAATGTGCATCATGATTTTAAAGTGACATGTTTGACTAAAGTTGAACTAGGTGTTAGGAACCTTGCATGGAGGAGTTCACTAAAGCAAAGTTGTAGTGTTTGACATAAGGAACAACTTTGATTTTTGGGCCTTTGACTGAATCAGCTCCTAACATGTGTGAAATTGGGTTTCAAAAATCAGAGAAATCACTAATTCTACACTTAGCAAATTTTGCTAAGTCGTGAAACCCTGACAGCCTGACAAGCTAACCTTCAGGGCTTTATAACTCGAGTTTGGGTGAGAATTAGAGCTCGATCATTGAACAACAATTGAAGCTGGTACATAGGGCTATAAATTTTGTTTAGACGACTGATGCTTTGGAGCAACGAATTAGCGGGAAATTCAGCGTCAAATCTCGTCGTCAGGCTCGGCCATCGCGCGACTGACGAAACTGAATCGCGTTTGATCATGGCCGACCGGTTTCAGGCCTTGTGCGCCGCGTGTCCCCGGCGGCGGCCGCGCGTCGCCAGCGCCCTGACCGCGCAGGCCACGCCGCGCCCGGGCGTGCCTTCTTCACGCCAACGCCCGCCCGCACTCACTCGCGCTCCATTTCAGCTTCGCCTCGGCCTCCTTTCTTCGCCGCAGCAGCAGCCGAGCGCCCTCAGCTCCGCCGTCGCCATAGCCCCGCGCAGCTCACGCCCGGCCACTCCCGCACCACCGTGATAACTCCACCGTCTTCCCCGCACCCCGTAGCTTCTTCCCGTGCCCGCCATTCGCGTTTGGTAAGCCATCGCCGCGCGCGCATGCTCGCCGGAGCTCCGCCGCAAGCCCCGTCACCGTGGCCGCAGCGCCACAGTCCCCTTCTTCCCGCGTTAGCTAGCGCACTAGGACCGCCATAGTACCCTCGTGCTTGTACGAGCCTGTGATCGAGTCACCGAGGACGCCGCCGGCGTTTTGCCGGGGTTCAGCTCCGCCGTTCCGCCATGGCCGCCGCCGCTAGTCCTAGGGTCAGCAATAGGGCCGGCCAAGTGGCTCAATAGGTTCGCCAGGTCATGTAGGTCCTACCCTGATGACCTCACCGCCGGCGAAGCTCGCCGTCGTCGAGCCGCAGCCGCGCAGTGCCCAGCAGCGCCGCTGCTCTGCTCTGTGTCGATGACGTGTGGGGTCCCCTGACCAGCGGGTCCCACCTGTCAGCGACAGCAGTAGTGTTGGCTAAACCATTTTTGAATCCAGTTTTTGAGTGGTTTTGTTATTTTTGTATCTACAGATTGGTAACTCCAAAAATGTTGAAATAAATATGGTTGTGTTCCTTAGGAAGTGTAGTATTTAGGAAAAATATGTTCTTGGCTTCAACAGTAGAAATTTTTGGAGATTTAAATAGGGATTTCAAATGTGCTTTTGAATGCATTCAAATTTGTTTATTTTATATCTAGAGTTCCTGTGCTCCAAAAATTATGAAATTTTTGTGGTAGGCTATTCTTGTCATACCTAAGCTTGGATAAAAGTTTGAGGACCAGTGCATGTGTAGATCTATAGTTATAGATTTTTCTTTTATAAATAGTTAATCCTTGCATGAATTTTTATAAATTAATTATGAGTCCAAAATTCATGAAATTTGTTGGAGGTGATACTAGTACCATATGGATGTTAAGAAAAATAAGAAATCTGTTGCTTGACACTTTTCAATAGGATTTTCCATTTATGCTATTTCAAGCCTTGCTTCCTTATCATTTTTGTATAGGATGTTCTACTTAGCAAAATGACATGAAATTTTTATAGTAGTCCTTTGATAGCATTATTAAGGCTCTGTAAATTTTTGAGAATTTATTAAGCACATCTGATATATATTTATTATTTAACCTAGATATCTGAATAAAATAATAAAGGCAATTTAATAAATAGTTTGGGCTTTGCCATTATATTATCTTAACTATGTTTGGTATGCTTAAACTGTTGGTAGGTTCTAGGTTGTCAATTTGTGAATAATTACATGAAGTAGAGGTGTTATTACTTTATATTGCATGTTAAGTCATTTCCGGACTGATTCTAGAAAATGATGAGTTGCATGTTGAAACTGATGTAGACTGTAAAAATGGTTAATAACAAAGTTGTAGAAAATTTGATAAGCTTTCCAGAAAGTCCAAGATCACTAGATTTGGAATTGTCGAACTCCAGTTATGAGTAAAACAAATAGATACTGTTAATGGCATAGTCGATGCTTTATAGAAGTAGTTAAGTAGTAAGCGAGAAGAGATATGCACCTACTCAAACAACGTGATGCACTTATGCATTCGTAATACTCATACCATACTCATGCATCTAGGATCGGAGGAAGAGATCACGTTGCTGGAATTCGAAGAAGCCGAGGAAGGGAACCCGCAGGAGAATCCGCAAGTCCCCGCTCCCGAAGGCGTGGAGCAGAACCCTGAAGAGCTTCCGGAGTGCCCTGACCATCGTCCTACTTCCTTTCTGCGAGGCAAGCCCCGGAGCATTATAAGTCTCCCAATAATTTGCAAATGTTTACTTACGTATTTATGAATAATGCATTAGGTTATAAGAGTTGAATGAAACCACTTGATGCATGTACATTCCTTGTCCAGATATTAATCCCTTTAACCGGTATAGGTCCAGGATCGAATTTATGCTTAGCCATGCTTAGACCGGTAGAAGTCGGGTGATGTCCTGTCACCTGCGAGATATAGGTGGATACCGGAGCACGGTTGGCTATATCTGCTATCGTGGAACAGAACCATGTGGTAAAAGTAAATTGAGACCGGACGGGAGGTCGATAGGGAAACAACAAGGCATGGAGGTCTTGGGTGTGGACTTATCCCCGTCTGTGTCGATCAAGGACCGTACCGTTGTTGGAACTTCTGACAAGATTGAACGCATGCCTCTCACTTAGCTGGCCGGATAACTCGTTCCGACCGCGAAGCCGAGTAATTCAACTCAGGCCGGGAATCGTTCTGTTGTGCGCTCCTTCCGGGGAACGATCAGACTGAGCCCAAGGGCAGGTTTGGCCTGAGCATCCTGGCATCTGGTGTTCCAGATTGTGCGGCGCAGTACGAACCCGCGAAATGTGTACCGGAGTTGTACCAAAGGTGACCTAAGACTATCGTGGCTGATAGATCTGGGTTTGTGTTAGGAATAAATTCCCAGCTGGTTGAAATCGATTCGAATCGCCGTCTCTCCCGGATAGTGAGAAACTTGGCTAGCTCCAACATCGTAGTAACTGTGTTATGAAACATGATGGTTCAAATGAATATGGAATTACAATACTTGCTATGGTTACTATTGTATGATTCTAAATAATATACCACATGTTTGGCATAGGATAGTTGCTAACCTAGAAATGGATAGTTATAATTAACTTGATAAAAGAATCACAACTGTACAACGGTTAATTGCCTTTTTCGCAAAATGTTGTCAAGTTACGCCCACTTATACAGCCGTGCATAATCCTTGGAGTCATTTTATTTCTGGTTCATGACGGGTAAGTCTAGCTGAGTACCTTCTCGTACTCAGGGTTTATTTTCCCATTGTTGTAGATGGCACTGTGTATCATGGTTATTGCAAGAGTTGCTTCTATCCTGCTATGGATGAGGAGTAAGCCTTGGGCAGGCTTCCTTAGTAATTCCTATCCTTGCTTTTGTGGACCGTGATCTGGTTTGGCACTGTAGTAAACTATGTTGGAAAACCTTATCTCAAACTTATTTGCTTCCGCTTTCGTTTATCAAACTTGTTTTGTAATAACTTTTATTCGTACTCTGATGATGAAACGTATCTGTGAACTTTATGTAATATGTGGCATGTATGTTGAATCCTGTACAATCTTGGTTGTTGTAAATCGTTTATCGAGACCCGTCGTGGTACTCGACGGACTACCGGGTTTATATGGGTTCAAGTATGACAGTGCGACCGCTTGCGGATTGCCATTATACTTGTATTCTTATAAATTGGTCGGTTCTGCGACAGCTGGCATCAGAGCAAGATTCAACGTTAATTGTCACAAGTGTATTTAAAACAAAAGTTTTTGTTTCCGAAAACCCTTCTTTAGCAACTAATAGTTATATAATAGGTATTTGAAATCTAAAGTGTGCCAATGATCACTTTCCTTATGCCCAAATTAAGGATTATTAGGTGGCTAATTAAGTACTAACATGGGGGTTTTTACTTCGTCGTCCATACGGCGTGCTATAGTATGGATGCCATTCACTTGAGTGGTAATGTATGGATCAAATGCCTCTACGCCAAGGTAAGATGAGTGTATGACCGCAAGATGTGAGCGTGCGGTCGGGAAGAGTTAGCTTTGGTACGACTATGTATACATGCTTGCATGTGTATATGGTACGTATTTAATTGTGGGTTTAAATTCTTGTCGGGTAGATTGATATGGAAATATATGTATGGGTATACATATATGGAAGTATTTACAATTACATTCTGCATACTCATTATGGGTTTAGGGCTGAAATGAAATTTTATGCAGGTACACTAACAACGAAACGTGTAGCTCGACTAGTTACGCTATTTATGAGAGAACGTATGTATGCCACCGTGTCTACCGTTAGAAACAAATTTTTCCTAAGTTTGTGAGGACGTACGGCACGAGCATGCATCATGTTAAAATACCATTCACATAATTACAATTGTTTCTCCCCTTATAAAGATTCTTACTCGGTTATGTAACTCTTATCCATTATGGCATTGTCTCACCAAAGGGTACATGTTGATGGTGCAGATGGCACGCACCAAGCAGACTGCTCGCAAGTCCACCGGAGGTAGAGCTCCTAGCCGTCAGCTTGCTCCACGTACCCGTCAACGTCACACGTTCCTTGGAGAGTTTGGGATGCCTACACTCTTATGGAGAGTGCTAAGCTATGTAGGCTATCCTGATGGAATGGAACCCCGCTACTTCTGGGCGAATGAGCGGTTGGGAGAAGGTCTCTTAGTTACCGTGGAGGCCGTTGTCCGTCCCCGAGGTGACGAGTCTGAGTGGACAGGTTGGTGTTATGAGTCGACTGGTAGGACTGCTGAAGAAGCAGCTGGCAGGGCAGCTTTTGGGATCCTGAGGGATATCATGGATCGTTTTCCTCAGGAGCTGGCAGCCGCTTTGGTTGGAGTCTTTCCAAGAGGTAACCCCTCCACTGACTCATGGCAGCAGGCAAGAGGAAGACCCTTGGAAATTGGTGCAGCAGAAGGGCAGAACAGCGATAACCCTGCCATGAGCGCCATGTTCGCAGTGATGAGAGTGTTAGATGGAGTTGAAGGTAGCCTCAGACGTGTGTCTGGTGCTCTTGGTCATGCCCGCGAGGACCGACGTCAGCTTCAAAGGGAGCACGACGCCGAGATAGAAAGGCTCACCGAAGAGATGACTAGGTTAACTCACCAACGGAATGCAGCCTGGTCCAGGGAAGATGTCCTGAGAGCCCGACAGTTCGAGCTGGGACAGCAGCTGGCCAATGCGGAAGAATACAACGATAATCTGCATGAAGAGGTTCACCTACTGCACAATCAGCTCCACCCTTATGTACCACCTGGAGCCGCAGAAATGGATCTAGAAGAGTACGAGGAAGAAGAAGAAGTGGCACCAGAAGAAGAAGTCGAACCTGAGGAAGGAGATGATTCTGCGTCCGAACTTGATAGTGATCATGATGAGGATTAGATCGCTTAGCATTTAGGGGAAAGACTAATGTATCACCTCTATTTATGTAATGGACATGTAGTTTGAAGTTGGCATTAGTAACCAGGCTATCATGTAATGTTAATCGCACGTTGGGTAAACGTTAATGCAATTTTAGTTCCTTGTCGGTCATCACGCTTTAACTTGCATGCGTTATGAGCACGATAAGTGGTCAAATTGGCGATGTCATGTTGCGAGAATGAATTATTATGCCTCTGTTTTTATTGTGCTTTCGAGAATTTTTCTCCAGTAATTTCAGTTTGGCATGAGTACCTAATTCGTCTGCAATCTCTTGGCATCGACCCATAATCGCGTATTGTTGCAACTTCGCAGATGACGCGCACCCGTGCAGGAGCTAGTAGCGGTCAGGATGGCAACCAGGATGACTTGCCACCCCCACCGCCACCGTCTGCTCAGGAATTCTTTACCCAGTTCCTGGGTAGCCAGAGGACAATGGAGGAAGCTTTGCGCCTCATCGCGCAAAACACTGCTCGTGGCCACCCACAGCAACCAGGGGCCGAGCCAAATCAGCACAGTTCATTCAAGGAGTTTCTGGACACGAAGCCTCCGATCTTCAAGGTGGCTGAGGAACCACTGCAGGCCGATGAGTGGCTGAATACCATCGAGCAGAAATTTCGTCTGCTAAGGGTCACCGAGCACCTGAAAGCGGAATATGCTTCTCATCAATTGCAAGGACCAGCAGGAATCTGGTGGACGCACTTTCTGTCGTCTCTGCCTGCTAATGCGAGAGTGACCTGGGATCAATTCAAGTTGGCTTTTAGAGGACACCATATTCCCCCGGGCCTGATGCGCATGAAAGCAGCAGAATTTATGAGGCTCACTCAGGGAACCAAGTCACTCACAGAATATATGCACGCATTCAACAACTTGTCAAGATATGCTCCCGGTTTCGTGGACACAGAAGAGAAAAAGATTGAGAGTTTCAAGCGAGGGTTGGGTACCAAACTAATGAAGACTATGGCAAATTCTCGATGTGCCACGTACAATGAGTTTATTAGCGATGCCTTGACCCAAGAAAACCACAACAACCTGCATGCAGTTGCTAAGGGTCGCAAGAGGGCATATGAGGCCAGTGCATCCGGATCTTTTCAGTCAAAAGCGCCTATCGCAGTTAGGCCACCATTTCGTCCACCTGCATCCAAGTTCAGGCCTCCACCCCCGAAAGCTCAGAATAACCGGCCACAGAAACCGTTTCGTAAGGCGTTCACTATTGCCTTACCAAAAGGGAATGGTAATCAGGACAGCTCCACCGGATTCAAAAGTAATCAACCTTGTTTCAACTGCAACCAACTAGGTCACTGGTCCAAGGAGTGCCCCCACCCCAAGAGGAATGGCAACCCAAATCAGAACAATCAGAGGCAGGTGAATGCCAGGGCACGTCAGGGACAAGTGCATTATACCGCTGTGGAGGAAGTGCCCACCGGAGAAGTTGTCACGGCCGGTATGTTTCTCGTCAACAAACACCCCGCTGTTGTTTTATTTGATTCAGGAGCTTCTCATTCATTTATGAGTCAAGCATTTGCATCTAGACATGATCAAGAAATAATTGAAGTAAGTAAAGGGGGTTTTAACATAAGTTCAGCAGGGGGAACTGTTACTACCAAAAAGATAGTCAAAAATGTACTCATCTTGATACAGGGGCGGGAGTACACAACAGATTTGATAATATTGCCGGGGTTGTCGATAAGTGTAATCTTAGGCATGAATTGGATGAAGTATCATGGTGCTCTTATTGACACTAGCACCCGTACTATCATGTTGAGAGAACCCACGGGAGGGAATGCTTTTCTAGTTCCACTCTCCCGCGATTTCGAACCCCAACATTTAGCCTGTGCTATCCAAGCCACCACCATATGTGATATTCCCGTGGTTTGTGAGTTTCCGGATGTATTTCCAGAGGAATTACCAGGTCTACCACCGGATAGGGATGTGGAATTTAAGATCGAATTAGTGCCAGGTACCGCACCCATATCCAGAAGGCCCTATAGAATGCCACCCAATGAGTTAGCAGAACTCAAGGTTCAATTGCAAGATCTATTGGACAAAGGTCTTATCCAGCCTAGCTCATCTCCGTGGGGATGTCCAGCATTGTTTGTGAAAAAGAAGGATAAGTCACTAAGGATGTGTGTAGATTACAGACCACTAAATGCTGTGACCATCAAGAACAAATATCCGTTACCCCGCATCGACATCTTGTTCGATCAGCTAGCGAAGGCAAAAGTATTCTCCAAAATTGACTTAAGATCAGGTTACCATCAGATAAAGATCAGACCGGAGGATATACCGAAGACCGCCTTCTCTACTAGGTACGGCTTATACGAGTATTTGGTTATGTCTTTCGGACTAACAAATGCTCCAGCCTACTTTATGTACCTAATGAACTCGGTATTCATGCCCGAACTTGATAAGTTCGTGGTCGTGTTTATCGATGACATATTGATTTATTCAGAAACTAAGTCAGATCATGAAGAGCATCTGAGGATTGTCCTATCCAGACTAAGGGAACATAAGCTATATGCCAAGTTTAGCAAATGTGAATTTTGGATGAGCAAAGTACCTTTCTTAGGTCACATTTTATCCAGAGATGGAATCTCAGTAGACCCATCAAAGGTGCAAGAGGTCATGGATTGGAAAGCCCCAACTTCGGTGCATGAAGTTCGGAGTTTCCTAGGGTTAGCAGGATACTATCGTCGGTTTATTCCAGACTTCTCAAAAATAGCTAAGCCTATGACCAAATTACTTCAGAAGGATGAGAAATACAAGTGGACACCAGAATGTGAAACAGCTTTTCACACCCTCAGAACTTTGTTGACTACCGCACCAGTGCTAGCACAACCAGACATTGAAAAGCCTTTTGATGTATTTTGTGATGCATCAGGAATAGGTTTGGGATGTGTACTTATGCAAGAAGGGAGAGTAATTGCATATGCCTCTCGGCAACTGAGAAAACATGAAGCCAACTACCCTACACATGATTTGGAACTTGCAGCCGTTGTCCATGCACTAAAAATATGGAGACATTACTTGTTGGGCAATGTATGTCATATCTATACTGACCACAAAAGCCTCAAGTATATCTTTACCCAGCCAGAACTGAACATGAGACAACGTAGATGGTTGGAATTGATTAAAGACTATAATTTGGAAGTGCATTACCATCCGGGTAAAGCAAATGTAGTAGCTGATGCACTTAGTCGGAAGTCCCATGGCAACACTGTGGAAGCACTATTGGAAGATGGATTCAACTTGTTACATCCTGCCGTACTCCATAATATCACAATCAGTTGTTCGCTTGAGAGCCGAATCATAGAGCTACAGCAGACAGATGTAGGAATAAGTCACATCAAGAGAAAAATGAAAGAGCAAGAAACAAAACACTTTAGATTGGACGAAGGAGGTGTATTATGGTTTGAGGACCGGCTAGTGGTGCCAAAAGACCGTGAGCTAAGGAATCAGATTTTAGAAGAAGCTCACTCGTCCAAATTGTCTATCCACCCGGGTAGTAGTAAAATGTATCAAGATCTAAGAAATCGTTTTTGGTGGACTAAGATGAAGAAAGAGATCGCAGCCTATGTTGCAAGGTGTGATAACTGTAGCAGAGTGAAAGCCGTCCATATGAAAACCGCTGGATTACTTCAGCCACTGCCTATCCCAGGATGGAAATGGGAGGAGATCAGTATGGACTTTATCACAGGCCTTCCAACAACGCCCCAAGGTCACGATTCGATCTGGGTCATTGTTGATCGTCTCACGAAGTCAGCCCATTTTGTACCAGTTCACACAACATATCACGCGGGTAAATATTCTGAGTTATATGTTTCCCATATCGTGAAGTTACATGGAGTACCCCGGACCATAATATCGGATAGAGGACCGCAGTTCATAGCTCGTTTCTGGGAACACTTACACCAAGCTTTGGGAACCAAGCTAATCAGAAGTTCAGCTTATCATCCGCAAACTTCAGGACAGACAGAGAGAGTAAACCAAATTCTAGAAGATTTACTTAGAGCTTGTGTTATATCTTCAAAAGGGTCATGGGAGAAATGGCTACCTTTGGCTGAATTCTCCTATAACAACAGTTATCAAGCGAGTATCAAGATGGCCCCATTTGAAGCCTTGTATGGCAGAAAGTGCAGAACTCCATTAAATTGGATTGAGCCCGGTGAAAGGAGATATTTTGGTATTGATTTTGTCAATGAAGCCGAAGAACAAGTACGTATCATCCAACAACACATGAAGGCAGCTCAATCAAGACAGAAGAGTTATGCCGATAGATGAAGAAGACCACTAACTTTTGAAGTAGGTGACTATGTGTACTTGAGAGTATCACCCATGAAAGGTGTAAAGAGATTTGGGATGAAAAAGAAGCTTTCACCAAGATATGTAGGGCCATACAAAATCTTGGAACGAAAAGGAAACGTTGCGTACAAGCTACAACTGCCACCAGAGATGAGTGCAATCTTTGATGTGTTCCATGTTTCGCAGCTAAAGAAATGTCTTCGAGTACCGGAAGAAGCTATCGCACCCACCAACGTGCAGCTTCAATCAGATCTGACCTATGAAGAAAAGCCAATTCGAGTATTAGAAGTGATGGAGAGAGTAACAAGGAGTAAGATCATTAAGTTCTATAAGGTGGTGTGGAACAATCATAGTGAACAAGATGCTACATGGGAGAGAGAAGATTATCTGCAAGAAGTTTACCCCGCCTTTTTCCAAGAATGGTAGGTCTTGCAAATCTCGGGACGAGATTTTTATAAGGGGGAGGGGCTGTAACACCTCGGGTGTTAGCCTTGCATAACTTGACTTGCATAACATGAGCATGAGCATCAAGCATTCATAAATCATCATTTGCAATTGAAACATCTGGTCGAAACATATGAAACATTGCTTGTTATTTCATGTTTCTTAGAACATATGCATATGATCATGTGCAAATAAATGCTAGTGTGTAATGTTGGTCACTATAACACCTTAGCTACACTTAGGTTAACAAAAGGAACCTTGTTCATGAAGGCCACATTTCTTGATCAAAGCATTTAAGTGTTATTTCATGTGTCGACCTGAATAGCTATATGAGTGACTACTACATGAAATGCTTAAATGATCTTGCAAATTGTTTTAACATGCTTAGAGTATCATCATGAACAACTTTGGTATTTAGGGCTAGGGCTAAATTGGTCATTTAGCCATAGTTTGAATGTGCATCATGATTTTAAAGTGACATGTTTGACTAAAGTTGAACTAGGTGTTAGGAACCTTGCATGGAGGAGTTCACTAAAGCAAAGTTGTAGTGTTTGACATAAGGAACAACTTTGATTTTTGGGCCTTTGACTGAATCAGCTCCTAACATGTGTGAAATTGGGTTTCAAAAATCAGAGAAATCACTAATTCTACACTTAGCAAATTTTGCTAAGTCGTGAAACCCTGACAGCCTGACAAGCTAACCTTCAGGGCTTTATAACTCGAGTTTGGGTGAGAATTAGAGCTCGATCATTGAACAACAATTGAAGCTGGTACATAGGGCTATAAATTTTGTTTAGACGACTGATGCTTTGGAGCAACGAATTAGCGGGAAATTCAGCGTCAAATCTCGTCGTCAGGCTCGGCCATCGCGCGACTGACGAAACTGAATCGCGTTTGATCATGGCCGACCGGTTTCAGGCCTTGTGCGCCGCGTGTCCCCGGCGGCGGCCGCGCATCGCCAGCGCCCTGACCGCGCAGGCCACGCCGCGCCCGGGCGTGCCTTCTTCACGCCAACGCCCGCCCGCACTCACTCGCGCTCCATTTCAGCTTCGCCTCGGCCTCCTTTCTTCGCCGCAGCAGCAGCCGAGCGCCCTCAGCTCCGCCGTCGCCATAGCCCCGCGCAGCTCACGCCCGGCCACTCCCGCACCACCGTGATAACTCCACCGTCTTCCCCGCACCCCGTAGCTTCTTCCCGTGCCCGCCATTCGCGTTTGGTAAGCCATCGCCGCGCGCGCATGCTCGCCGGAGCTCCGCCGCAAGCCCCGTCACCGTGGCCGCAGCGCCACAGTCCCCTTCTTCCCGCGTTAGCTAGCGCACTAGGACCGCCATAGTACCCTCGTGCTTGTACGAGCCTGTGATCGAGTCACCGAGGACGCCGCCGGCGTTTTGCCGGGGTTCAGCTCCGCCGTTCCGCCATGGCCGCCGCCGCTAGTCCTAGGGTCAGCAATAGGGCCGGCCAAGTGGCTCAATAGGTTCGCCAGGTCATGTAGGTCCTACCCTGATGACCTCACCGCCGGCGAAGCTCGCCGTCGTCGAGCTGCAGCCGCGCAGTGCCCAGCAGCGCCGCTGCTCTGCTCTGTGTCGATGACGTGTGGGGTCCCCTGACCAGCGGGTCCCACCTGTCAGCGACAGCAGTAGTGTTGGCTAAACCATTTTTGAATCCAGTTTTTGAGTGGTTTTGTTATTTTTGTATCTACAGATTGGTAACTCCAAAAATGTTGAAATAAATATGGTTGTGTTCCTTAGGAAGTGTAGTATTTAGGAAAAATATGTTCTTGGCTTCAACAGTAGAAATTTGTGGAGATTTAAATAGGGATTTCAAATGTGCTTTTGAATGCATTCAAATTTGTTTATTTTATATCTAGAGTTCCTGTGCTCCAAAAATTATGAAATTTTTGTGGTAGGCTATTCTTGTCATACCTAAGCTTGGATAAAAGTTTGAGGACCAGTGCATGTGTAGATCTATAGTTATAGATTTTTCTTTTATAAATAGTTAATCCTTGCATGAATTTTTATAAATTAATTATGAGTCCAAAATTCATGAAATTTGTTGGAGGTGATACTAGTACCATATGGATGTTAAGAAAAATAAGAAATCTGTTGCTTGACACTTTTCAATAGGATTTTCCATTTATGCTATTTCAAGCCTTGCTTCCTTATCATTTTTGTATAGGATGTTCTACTTAGCAAAATGACATGAAATTTTTATAGTAGTCCTTTGATAGCATTATTAAGGCTCTGTAAATTTTTGAGAATTTATTAAGCACATCTGATATATATTTATTATTTAACCTAGATATCTGAATAAAATAATAAAGGCAATTTAATAAATAGTTTGGGCTTTGCCATTATATTATCTTAACTATGTTTGGTATGCTTAAACTGTTGGTAGGTTCTAGGTTGTCAATTTGTGAATAATTACATGAAGTAGAGGTGTTATTACTTTATATTGCATGTTAAGTCATTTCCGGACTGATTCTAGAAAATGATGAGTTGCATGTTGAAACTGATGTAGACTGTAAAAATGGTTAATAACAAAGTTGTAGAAAATTTGATAAGCTTTCCAGAAAGTCCAAGATCACTAGATTTGGAATTGTCGAACTCCAGTTATGAGTAAAACAAATAGATACTGTTAATGGCATAGTCGATGCTTTATAGAAGTAGTTAAGTAGTAAGCGAGAAGAGATATGCACCTACTCAAACAACGTGATGCACTTATGCATTCGTAATACTCATACCATACTCATGCATCTAGGATCGGAGGAAGAGATCACGTTGCTGGAATTCGAAGAAGCCGAGGAAGGGAACCCGCAGGAGAATCCGCAAGTCCCCGCTCCCGAAGGCGTGGAGCAGAACCCTGAAGAGCTTCCGGAGTGCCCTGACCATCGTCCTACTTCCTTTCTGCGAGGCAAGCCCCGGAGCATTATAAGTCTCCCAATAATTTGCAAATGTTTACTTACGTATTTATGAATAATGCATTAGGTTATAAGAGTTGAATGAAACCACTTGATGCATGTACATTCCTTGTCCAGATATTAATCCCTTTAACCGGTATAGGTCCAGGATCGAATTTATGCTTAGCCATGCTTAGACCGGTAGAAGTCGGGTGATGTCCTGTCACCTGCGAGATATAGGTGGATACCGGAGCACGGTTGGCTATATCTGCTATCGTGGAACAGAACCATGTGGTAAAAGTAAATTGAGACCGGACGGGAGGTCGATAGGGAAACAACAAGGCATGGAGGTCTTGGGTGTGGACTTATCCCCGTCTGTGTCGATCAAGGACCGTACCGTTGTTGGAACTTCTGACAAGATTGAACGCATGCCTCTCACTTAGCTGGCCGGATAACTCGTTCCGACCGCGAAGCCGAGTAATTCAACTCAGGCCGGGAATCGTTCTGTTGTGCGCTCCTTCCGGGGAACGATCAGACTGAGCCCAAGGGCAGGTTTGGCCTGAGCATCCTGGCATCTGGTGTTCCAGATTGTGCGGCGCAGTACGAACCCGCGAAATGTGTACCGGAGTTGTACCAAAGGTGACCTAAGACTATCGTGGCTGATAGATCTGGGTTTGTGTTAGGAATAAATTCCCAGCTGGTTGAAATCGATTCGAATCGCCGTCTCTCCCGGATAGTGAGAAACTTGGCTAGCTCCAACATCGTAGTAACTGTGTTATGAAACATGATGGTTCAAATGAATATGGAATTACAATACTTGCTATGGTTACTATTGTATGATTCTAAATAATATACCACATGTTTGGCATAGGATAGTTGCTAACCTAGAAATGGATAGTTATAATTAACTTGATAAAAGAATCACAACTGTACAACGGTTAATTGCCTTTTTCGCAAAATGTTGTCAAGTTACGCCCACTTATACAGCCGTGCATAATCCTTGGAGTCATTTTATTTCTGGTTCATGACGGGTAAGTCTAGCTGAGTACCTTCTCGTACTCAGGGTTTATTTTCCCATTGTTGCAGATGGCACTGTGTATCATGGTTATTGCAAGAGTTGCTTCTATCCTGCTGTGGATGAGGAGTAAGCCTTGGGCAGGCTTCCTTAGTAATTCCTATCCTTGCTTTTGTGGACCGTGATCTGGTTTGGCACTGTAGTAAACTATGTTGGAAAACCTTATCTCAAACTTATTTGCTTCCGCTTTCGTTTATCAAACTTGTTTTGTAATAACTTTTATTCGTACTCTGATGATGAAACGTATCTGTGAACTTTATGTAATATGTGGCATGTATGTTGAATCCTGTACGATCTTGGTTGTTGTAAATCGTTTATCGAGACCCGTCGTGGTACTCGACGGACTACCGGGTTTATATGGGTTCAAGTATGACAGTGCGACCGCTTGCGGATTGCCATTATACTTGTATTCTTATAAATTGGTCGGTTCTGCGACATCCATGCTCCGTGTTCTAGCTGGTCGGCTGCGGTTCCTAGGTCACACCTATTACTCCTACATGTGCACAGGCTCCATGCTCGATGTTATGGACTATGGGCTGGCCAAGGCCATAGGGATTAGTAGCAGACCTACTGTTCGGACGTTATTTGAACTACGCATAATCGCGTTAGGATTGAAACTGCGAATGTTTTTTTGTCAAAATACAAGCAAACTGCATATATTGCATTTACATGCACCTTATAACATTTATTCAATAAATAATTGTTTCTTGCGCTTTTGCGCTTTCTAATTACACTGTCAAGGTTTTACAGATGATAATCTATGAGCAGATTACTGAGCTCCGCCATTACCATCTATCTCACCAAATACATCTATATTGCCGGCCAGCATCTTTGCTGCATCCTCCACCTCATCCTCCAGCTACTGGGTCCTCGTGTCGCTCGGTCCTTTAGCGAACCCACCCCTTATTGACTGAAGGTCGATGGTTGGGTATTGGGACCAAACAACCACGAGGACATGGGTAGCGATGGTCGTAATGGCATTGTGGTTGAGGGTCTTGAAGTTCTCCCATGCTGCCTTACACCTCTAGATGATGGTGTCAGGACGTTGCTGCCTATCGTTGTGCTGAGTGGTCGGTTCTAGGTCGACACAGTCAAGCATCTGCTTAATTGCGGTGATTACAGCATCGAAGTTCTCCTTTTGGACCTTGGCCTCTTGCACCAGCACGTCAAACTATGCTTTGGCTTTATGACGATAGCCTGCAAGCGTTAGAATGATCCATTATACAAGGAAGCTACTTCAACAGTAATTCCGACAAGGAGGAATTCACCTTTCAGCTCCGAAGCAAGTTTGTCCGCCCGCTCTATTTCCTTTGCCTTCTCTTGGCAAAGTTGATCAATAGCCTAGCGCATTTGGCCGAGCTTAGTGTCTTGCTCTACAAGTGCAACAGTTGTCACCAAAATATGGTTGTTTAGCAGCACAAAAGTACATTCGTTGATATCCCATACCTGCTTTCTGTTTGGACACACTGTCGAGTTGCTCGGTTTTCCTCTCTAGTTGCTCGGAAGCACTTTTCAGTTGGCTGGAGACGGCGGCCAGCTGCTCAGACTGGCTTTGCATCTGTTCAGACATAGTAGCTAGCTTTTTGGTCAGGACCCCCTTCTGGTATTCCAGGTCCCGCGCGTTGGACTCCGCAAGGTCTTGTTCACGTTGGGCCCTCTAGATATTCTTCTCCGAGAGGTTCCTAGCCTCTTTGAGTTTTTCGTTCTCCTCAGCAAGGGGCTCCATTCGCTTTATCAGCTGGCGGCGCTGCTCGGCAACTTGAGATATTTCCTGCAAATGAACGATGACAGTATTGTTATCCAATTCCAATAAACAACCAGGACCTTTCTAGATGTAGTATTAACCTTGATTTGTTTCATCACACCGGTAAGGGCAGTCTCCAGTCTCCTAAACTCCTTGGTGGTGTCCTCCTCTTCGACAATCACTATTTCATCATCGTGCTTTTGGAGGATTTGGACTGCTTGGGGTCGAGGCTCGTCATGCATGATCTCCTCCACCTCGTCCTCCTCTGTTGTAGCCGGGGGCACCACCTGGGGGCTCGGTGGTCGAATAGCGGGTTCGACCACGCCCTCCGAAGCTTTGGGGACTGCTGTCTGCTCCTTCGGCGTCGCAAGCTTTTCCGCTCCAGATTCTGCCATTGCCGAAGGTGCTATCGCTGACTCGTTCGCCATTGTAGACAGTTGTTCACTGCCACCAAGCCCACCAAGGGCAGCGATTGGCTCCCCCGTGTGCTCTCGAGCACTCGGGGACTCCAGGATGGGGTCTACTGGCATTTCCCCTGCTCTAGGGCCAGTTTCTGGTTGTAGCTCAGTCTGAGCGAGCGGGGCTGGATCTATTGTTTGCCTTGCACTGTATCAAATCAGTTATTCAGTCACCACAAAAGTAAAGAAAATACAACAAAGTAACTTCAGCACAAGGACACTTATGGTTTGGTCTGATGGTTCAATTTCTTCAACCGACGGTGCTGGCCTGAGCCTCCGGGCGTAGCCACGGGGTCGACTCCCATGCTCGGTGTGGGAATTCTCGGCTCTTCCTCGGTTGGCCTTGGTTTCACCTACTGCTCCGGGTCTACTTCTATTTGTTGCTTAGGGACTTCCGTTGCTCGCCTCGTGGGGACTTCCGTTGTCTGCTGTGTAGAAATTCCCTCCGCTCGCTGCTCAAGGACTCTCCTTGTCGGCGCTTCACATACTTCTTCGCCTACCCTGGGTTGTTCCTCCACACATGGGCTGCGTGGAGGCTCTTTCGTGCTCAGGGGACGGTTTGTGAGAATCTCATCATCATCAGACCAATCGAACACCGTGGTCTATCGTGTTCGATTGGTCTTATCATCATCAAGTGAGATGCTGCCTGGTTTGTGGGGAGCAGTAGCAGCTATTTTCCTCTTCTTCTAGGCCGACTCATCTGCTGCCGGCCTCTTCCCCTAGATTTTCACCGACACCAGGGGAGGACTCTCTGCCTGACCAGTATCCATACCTCTGGATTCTGAGGAGACACCAATGGAGCTTTCTTCAAGTTGAACTAGTCATCGTGCATCCACTAACGACGGCCAATCGTTTCTCGGCACGCTCGAGAAATACACTGCCCTATCCTGCGAATGGATCTTCACATGAGTAGGATCAGTTTATTACTCGGCAATTACAACATATAAAAAAAACTTCTCAGAAACACACAGTTGGGATATTCACCTGAGGAGGTAGATTCTTGTAGTTGAAGGGCTTTGTGTACCCTGACAACCTGAATGAGGCTAGTGGAGCGAAAAGCTCGACAGTCCGCTCTTCAACAACATTCCTAGATAGTATTTCTGGCCTCTCTTGAGTACCGTCGGTCTCCCCTTTGAATTCAAAGCCTGGGTGCACCCTCTCTTCACAAGGCTGAGCGCGGTGCACTATGAAATTTGCTGCCACCAATCCGCCATTAGTCTTCATGCCTTTTATTAAGCCGAGGAGTTCATTCACATGCTCCATATTGTCGTTGCTCGGCAGCTCCGACCAACTCTTCTGGCTTTCTGGGATGTGGTCGGCGTTACAGCGAACTGCTGGGTGGCTTTGTTTCATGTAGAACCATCTGGTGTTCCACCCCTTCAGTGATGTGTTAAGCGGTACGGTAAGGTATTCACTTGCCATTCCATCCCACAGCTGGAGATACTCCCCGCCGACCACCTTGGAACCAGCGTCGCCTCTCTTCTTCAGCCAGAATAGGTGACAGAAAAGATTGAAATGGGGTAGGATTCTGAGGTATGCCTCACAAAAATGGATGAAGATTGAGATGTGCAAAATGGTATTGGGGTGGAGATTGCATAAAGTAACCCCCCAGAGCTCCAACAGATCCCTCAGAAATGGGTGAACAGGAAACCCTAACCCATGCCAGAAATAGTCCTCGAATACCACTACTTTGTCAGTATGCGGTGTTGGACAGGACTCACTGAGGGCTGGCCGCCATCTGGTGGTAGCACGGTTGGGGAGAACACTGGCTTCCACCAATCAGTTTAGCTCCGCTTCTCCTGTTCACGACGGCACCCACTCCTCGTCGTGTCAGGCCACGGTGTCTGTCTTCTTGGGACTTGTCTTCTTTGATTTCATAGCTCCTTTCTTCGGCGCCATCTCTCAAATCTAGTTAGGGTTTGGCGGCGGAGGCAAATGTGGTTGCGGATTCAGCGGACCGAGAGATGAGGAGGAAGATGAAGTGGAAAAGGTGGGAATGGGGTACACGGCGGCACTATTATATAGGATTTTCCCCACTGTTCCGCATTCAAAGGTTTTTTTGGAACCGTTCCCGTGATCTATGCTGCTCTGATTTCTCTGATATGGCATATGGGCCGTTACTTGGGTTTCTATGTAACCGCGGCCCATGTCGCTCATTTATCACTGTCATCAGTTGCTACTCGCCGAAAGATCGCTGACTTCTCCACCATTTATTGAGGCTTAGTAACTAACACTGTACAGCCATTACTCTAGTTTTTTCTCCACAATTTGATTTCTCCGATGTCTCCGCCTACAACTCAGGGACTGGCTACCTACTCCGCTAATCTTTGATTGATTTTCTAGTTTTTGACCCTGGCACCACATGACTACATCATCTGCTGCTAGGCTTGGGGACTAAGTGGGCACACTTCACCTTGCGGTGAATGTGCTTTGTCTCTTTTTGGGCCACGCCTGGGGACTGGCTGCCTGCTCGACTGGTTTTTCTACTATTCTTCTTGTTTCTGACCCTGGCACCACATGACTATATCATCTGCTGTCAGGCTCGGGGACTAAGTGGACACACTTCACCTCACGGTGAGTGTGCGGAATTTTTTCTCGACGACCACATGCCTATAGAAGAATGTTGACTCCTACTGCTTTGTTCCGACTCTAAGTGGGCACACTTGGTCCATTGCAAAAAAAAATTCGATTCTAAACTTGAGCTTCTTACACCCTTATGGCAAGCCATACTTGGGTCACACTGCTCGGTGATAGGTCACGCTGCTCGGTGACGGTTCACACTGCTCAACGATAGGTCACACCGCTCAGCGATAGTACACACTGCTCGACGGTGGTTCACGCTGCTCGAAGATAGTTCACACTGCTCGGCGATGGTTCACGCTGCTCGACGACGATTCACGCTGCTCGGCAATTCAACACGATGGTTGGGCCATGAGTTTGACTACTCAGTGTTATCCACACTTGCTCGATGAGCTCAAGATGGCGTTGCGCAACAGGTACAAGATGCTCAGGGACTAGCTGTGGGGTGTATGACCTCGGATACCCATGGCAGGCCACATGGGCTACGCCCCTAGTGGTGGCCCAACCCACAAGATGAAGCCTTGCGGGGCACGACTCTGCTCGGTGCCTACCGCAAGACACCAAAAAGATATCCTAAAGATAATACAAGATCTGTTAGGATATGTATGATCCCAAGATTCCTGTAATCAGTTATTACTTTCTAGTTATCTCTCAGATCTAACCGACTTGTAACCCTACCTCCTGGACTATATAAGGCGGATAGGGACCCCCTCTAAAATCATGGCATATCATACGATAGCTAATACAAACCAACAGACCACAGGAGTAGGATATTATGTCGTACTAACGGCCTAAACCTGTCTAACTCGTGTGTCTCCGTTGCCTTCTTGTTCTTGATCTCACGCTCCTCTACCGATCAATCTACCTTCATGGGATACCCCTCGGAGGACTGCCAACGATATTCTGTCGACAACATCCTTCAGTGATGAGTCCACCAGGACTAGCTATCACTAACGCAAGGCAGTGAAGAAAATTACATAGTCACGGATAGGATCATCACAGTTTGGCACGCAGGCCATTACATCAAATTGACAATATCTTTGTGGCTCTAGTCATATTGTCATACTCATGACATGCAAGCCATGAATTAATTACATACATGCATCACATCCACATAAGGACTATACCAGTCATAAATTCCTGCAAAATAGAGTTAACCAATTCCGACGTCTAATCTTAAAACACCGAAAACACCATCTTCCCAGCTGTTTTTTGCAAATCTAATTTCAGCGAAACCGCACAAGGCGGTGAGAATCAAATGTAAAAAAATTTTCTCTATAATTTTTGTTTAGAGTTCGTCTCAATCCGTGGTCGTATGCAAAAGTTATGGCTGTTTTACCGAAGAGCACTTTTTCTTGCACCCCTGCGCCCGGCAGTAGATCCAATCTATCACCGTTGCGCATCACATGTGCTCAGCACTTGACCTAGGTTCGATTCGATCAATCTGATTGATCTCCATCTTGCCATGGATGGATTTACATGTATCACTTATCTTGGATGGTGGAATTCTGACCGGTACGAGTAGATCGTTACAAGACCAACATAGTAAAATCACGAACCATGATCAGAGACTCATCTACAACCGCGCATATCTCCATATGCACTTATCCAAACCTATAACAACACAGTAACCGCTCTAATACCACTGTAGGGTTATGAGGATGCTACACTAGCTGGAAAACAAAAAATTCGACCTCATAAACCAGGATCTACTGCTAGTTATATATCATGGGATTACCACTAGACGTGTAGGTGCAGCGGAAGTGACTCAATGTAGTCGTACGTGTTGTAGCAGTGCCATGCAGTTGCAAGGTCATCCGTATGTCTGTCCCCTTCATGTGGTTCATCCTTGTGCTCCAGATGCAGCACCTCCGAGGTATCCACACGTACAGGGAGGAAGCGTCACGCCTCTAGACTGCTAGGTCCATGAGGAGCAGCAGGTGCGGGCATAGGATGGGCGGTGGCGGCTACCAAAACGGCATGGATATCGAGCCCCATTGCCCACCCCACTTATTTATAGGTGTCCCTAATGAGCTCCCGAGTTGGATTCCCATTAGTAACCCTAAGCCTTGTCTAACTCGGATCCAATCCGAATTAGGCTTTCAGCCCCTTAAGCATGCGACCCTATGGGTTCACACACACATAGACATGGCCCGGGTACTCCTACTCGGCCATTAGTTGATAGCGGCCTCTAGCAAGGCATGTCAACTCCTATGCGTATGCAAAGATCATATCAGATGAACCACCACAAAACCATATACTTGTTATTCCCTTGCCTCACGATATTTGGTCCAACTCATAGGTAACCCAAGTATGACCATGCATTTCTTGATCTAATCATTAGAGTGATCCAGTGATATCTCTCTTATATAGAGAGGGGCAAATTCCTTCTTGATTGTCTATGTCTCATAGCATGTTTCCCGACAAACCTGAGAAACCACCTTTATAACTACCCTATTACGGAGTAGCGTTTGATAGTCCCTGAGTAGGTCATTTCACATCTTGAATACATACAACAATCTTAGGTCTAAGGACATAATGTACATGATGTGAATAGAGATAATAACAACATCTCATGTTGGGTTAGTCCAGTCCCATGTCATACATGTGCCCACTTTATTAGTTTGACATCTCCATGTCTATGACTTGTGAAACATAGTCATCAACTAATAATGTGCTAATCCATTATTCATGTGTGTCCTCACATGAACTCTAACTAGGGACAACATTAGAATAACCATATAAGTAAAAGAGTTTCACAAACAATTCACATAATTGCTAATCGATACAAGTTGTCTTTAATGGAAATTCAATGAACTCATAATATATCATGGATACAAGGCAATATAATCATCTCTATGATTATCTCTAGGGCATACTCCCAACACGAGGAGGGATGACCGAGCTTCAGAGGGCTTCTACACACTACTACAGGAAGATTTTTATAATGCATATCTTAACAGTGGGGCAGTACTCAGATCTCAGAGGGTGTGCAACATTGAGTCCATTGTAGCAGTAGCTAAAGAACATATTCGCCTTTACCTATCTTACCTGCTAGGGCTAACAGATTTACTTAGACAAATAGGCTTATATGTTTTATCTTGGGTTCATGAGTTCTATGCTACACTTTGGATTGACCCACTGCATAGATTCATTCACTTTGCTTTTAGAGATAGAGATTATAGGCTGATGAGCTCTAGGGTCAGAGAGATACTCAGACTTTAGGAGTAGCCCATCTAGCTACATGAGGCTTACTATGGATAGACAGTGCCTCCCAGATGCCCTCACGATGGACTTGTGCCCCCTACAGATCTAGTCCACCATTGCTTCACAAAGCCTTTCGGTGAGGGGTCAAGCAGGACACCTAGTGATCTCACTCCTACTGCTAGAGTGTTTGATGCTATTATAAGGAGGAAACTACTTCCAAGGATGGGGTATCATGAGGGCTTGACTCGCATACAACTATGGCTACTAAACTCTCTGATGCAGCAGACTATGTTTGACATTTGGGATCTCCTTCTATTAGAGATGGAGGATACTATTGTAGAGGGGTTCAGCGGTCATAGGCAGCTATCATATGCTCACTAGATTACATTCTTGATCCACAGGGCAGTTACTGTGAGGCCACCTGAGATGCTGGCAGAGCATAGTGGTGCTACTACAGAGTTCCCTGCATACAACATGACTCAGATGATCTGCCACAGTGTAGTGAGGACACCTAGCCAGCCATGTTGTCGTCCAGAGGTGCCAGAGACTGTAGCTCCATAGGATGAGACCATTAGGGGCATAGCAGCTATAGAGGAGGAGCAGTTAGATGCTCAGCAGGAGGGGATGGTCACAAGCGACCCTAGTGATAGCTCAGATGATGACTACTAGCCTATCACTCAGATGCCTCCACAATGACATGACCATGAGGCCAGTAGCTCTAGTTTAGCTCCACCTACACCATAAACAGATCCTACTCTACTTGCTATACTTGAGTGGATGAGGTAGGATCAGGCTTGCCAGGCTCAGGAGTCCGCTGCTACATTTGCATAATTTCAGACTCAGTAGGATGAGTTCTAGCGACAGCAGCAGGCAATCCAGCAGCAGCTGTAGGCTATACAGTGGCAATAGTAGGCCATGCATCAGTAGCAGCTTCTCATGTAGTAGTAGCTACTTGGGTTTATGCAGCATGTAGTGATAGCTATTGGGCTCCACCGCCATAGCCTTCACCCTAGCTTGGTTAGCCTGCCACCACTTCTATGACTCTAGCTTCTAGCCCAGTGGGCTTCAGAGTTAGGGACCACCAGCGCCACAGTTTTCTTCACCTATAGAGCAGGTGCCCTAGTGGTTTGCTTCGCCAGTGCCAGCCCCACAGTTCACACCTCTTTATACGGGCTTTACTCCACCTCAGAGTTTGTCAGTGCTTACCCTAGTTTCTAGGAGCCTTGGTGCTTCATTCAGTGAGTTGACAGGACAACCTACACTACTAGAGCTACATATCCTAGGTCCTTCCATAGTTGCACCTATTATCAGGACTACAGAGATGCTCCCTTCGTCAGTTGCGTCATAGAGCAGGTAGCGCCAGTTATAGATCCGACCCAGACCACTTTGGCATCGCTTCCAGCTACAGACGGTCAAACTGCTCAGAGATCAGGATCAAATGATGATGGCACATAGTTCTAGCTTGCTCCCTGTACCTCAGCACCCGACTAGTCCGATGTAGCCTCGCTGACTGACCCTTAGGTTTTGGTGTTTGACGCTAAAGGGGGAGAGGGATCGAGTATGTTAGTCTTAGAGGGAGCGATACATTTAGGGTGAGTCTATCTATTAGCTTATAGCTTATAGCTTATCTATTACATTTGGAGTTTTATGTATGATACATTATGCATTCATGTTTACTATTATACATTGAACTACTTAACTATGATTGTAATCGTGATATTAATGTGATCGTGATATTTATGTGATATGTGACATGTGACATGTGTGCTCTCTACTTTGAATTATTTATATGTCATATCACTTGTGTTATGCTCATTTGCTTTGCTTCCATGTTTTACTCCGATGTAAATGAGCTTTATTACTTGTACTCATGCTTATTTCATATCTTTTGAGTACATCATGTTGGCTTGGGTCATATAAGCTTGCCTAACACTTTTGTTCTTATTGTCAAAAGCTTATATGAACCAAGCATGTTAAAAACCACATCTCTTTCACATACTTGAGGTGGTATTGACATCAATCACCAAAAAGGGGGAGATTGAAAGCATTTAGGCCCCTAGTTGAGTTTCGGTGATTAATGACAATACGTGATTACTATGACTAATGTGTGTTTTGCAGAGGCAATTAAGTTAGGTCATGGTAATGGAGATCGATTGGGCTATCATGGTGGTCAGGCCCCTATGATGGAAATTGTTTCGGTTTTCAAAGGATGGACGACAAGGTTAAGGATGGACTAGTTCTAAGTGTTGTTTGGTGTTGAGGAGACACTTAGAGTAGTTTAGGACTTTGTTTTTCCTTTGGCTATACTATTAAGAGGGGTATGGATGGGTAGCTTGACCTAGGTGAGTCTAGTGAGTTAGACGTGGTGCACACTTGCTAAATCTAGCACTAGGTAGCTCCTAAAAATCCCTTAGATCCATTGGAGCAAACTTCATTCATGTATGATCGAGAGTTAGAAGTGAATAAAGGGTCAAATGCTGACTGGACGCTGGCCCAGAGTCTAATTAGTTCATTTGATCAAGGTGAAATCATCTGGCGTGACCGGACACTGAGAGGTGAGTGACCGAACGCTAGGTGCCAGCGTCCGGTCGACTCTAGTAAGGTTCTAGAGAGGAAAAATCATGACCGAACGCGTCCGATCAGACACTAGAAGTCGCGAAGAACTGACCAGAGCGTCCGATCAACATGTCCGGAGTCCGGTCACCCTGTAGAGGCACATAACGGTTCATTTTTTAGCCGTGTGTATAAATACTTCCTCTATTCATGTGTGGGGGTACTTTTTGCTCATTCCAATAGCTAAGAAACACCCTTGAGAGTGCCAAGAAGAGCAAGGTCCTAGTGAGGTGATTGAGATTTGAGAATCCTAAAGAGAGCCCTCCTTAGTAAAATCAAGAGTAGCAAAGTGTGCATCCACCCTTCTCATTAGGCTTGTCATGATTAAGTGAGAATTCGTGCTTGTTACTCTTTGTGATCGCCATCACCTAGATGGCTTGGTGGTGATTGGGAGTTTGGTGATCATCCGGCGGAGCTTGTGGATGACCAAACTCGAGTTGTGAGCGGTTGTAGGTGATTCACTATGATAGAGTGTTAAAGAATCAACCTATAGAGAGCACTTGATCCTTGCACGGATCAATGGGGAGCTACACCCTTGCGCGGGTGCTCCAACAAGGACTAGTGGGGAGTGGTGACTCACCGATACCTCAGCAAAACATCGCCGTGTTCCTCCTTCTCTCTTTACTTTGAGCAATTCAATTCTTGTCATTTACATTCATAGAATTGCCATGCTAGAGTAGGATTGGAACATAGGTTGCTAAACTTTTGTGCGGTAGATCAATAGAAACACTTTCTAGGAATAAGGGGTTAATTGGGCTAACCGTACGACTTAATTATTGCAAAGAATTTTAGAATTAGCCCAATTCATCCCCCTCTTGGCCATCTTGATCCTTTCACAACATACGTTGGAAACAGATGAAACACTTTAATCATGCTCTTGAAACATGCATAACCATAGTAACATACGCAATATCTAGATTTATTTTTACATCCATATGAAACAATTGCAACATAAGTCTAGAACATCGAAAACACTTGAAAACATACACTTGAAACATGTTGTATAGCCATAGCAACATATGCAACATCTAGATAAAACACTTAAAACAGATGTCTGAAACACCTGAACGCTTGCAACATGCGTATATTATCATTGCCACATATGCCACATCTTAGGTATATTTTTGCAACATCCAGATGAAACACTTGAAACACAAGTCTGAAAATGCCTGAAACATTTGAAACACAGTGTCACATGCAGCCATGACCTACCTGGTGGGGAACTATGAAAGTCAGCAAGCTTGGGTCAGGGGGACGTCACTCCACCCGTTGCTCCTCCTGCAATTGTCCCGTGCCTACTTGTGGCCTAGGCTTGCACCCGTCAGCGTGGCCCTATTGTTGCTACTACAGCGTTGCTGCTTGCTCGGTAGCAGTTGTCTAGCACCGTCTGCTCATGGGGATGGAGCGCAGAGCAGCCGGCGATAGGCTGCTGCACGATGGGGGGAAGGGGATGGCATGGTGGGAGACGGGCGCGCGATGGGGGAAGGGGCGAGCGGATGAGCAGAGTGGGAATTTTTTTTGAGAGGGATGGGGGCCGGTCCTATACAAGTCCAGGAGCCATGTCCGGATGGGAGTCAGGGGATGGACACCCATGATTAATATCATTATATATAGGTATAGATTCAAATTGTCTACTAACCATGTTTTACATGGACACTTTACTTAGCTATCTTTTTTAACTCGTATGAAAATCAAATTACTATTTTTATTATTTATTATTTATTAATCTTATTATACATGAACTCTTGGTTTTAATCAGTTGCTTTCAATCTTTATTATAAATTCAATGGTGTTTTTTTCTTTTTCTTGAAACAATCTCTTGGTTTCTTAACCTTGTCGACAGTACTAGCATGCCTTACCGGTTGAAATACAGATAGTCGGTAGTACGGAAATACGCCTTGCTTGCTTGAGCATGACTCCCCCCTGATTCTAGCATTTTTATTCTTTCCTATATGTCCCTATATGGTATAAGGTGTTAGTTGATCTCCACCAACCTTTGGATCCACGCCCTGATCGAGGGTGCCCAAACCTAATATGGTTGGCGGGCCTCCATCGCACAGCGCCATAAATAGGAGGTGGAGGCCAGGGCGCTCAAGTCACAAGGTTTGCCTGAACCGCCTAGCACCCCACCTACAGTCCTAAACCCAAGTCGATCACAGAGGGGGCGCTGCCAGCGACGGGAAGCACCGCCACCGCCTCTGCATCACGCCGGAGGACTGCTATGATGCCAGGCTATCCTACGTCGTCTACACCAACCCTGGACGACACCGCTACTACACTGCCACCAGGTTATCACCAAGCATTGTGATGGTGAGCCCATCTTCCTTCAAGGCAGCTAATGATTTGCACCCTTCACCCCTCTTTCTCTCGTTCTATCTACTGTTACTGCACTAGTAGATGTTCTAGGACTCATGGTTTATCCAAGTGCAAGTAGACATGCTAGTTCTATGCCTAGAGATCCTATTTTAGGTTTAACAATGGTATCAGAGGCCTCACTGGGTATAGATCTAGCCTATCATAACCCTCAGTCTAGATGTAGATCATGTTAGGGGTAAGAAATAGATTAGATTCATTTGGATCTTAGAACAGAAGAGGGTCAGTCAAACCCTAACCCGAGAATCAAACTCGGTGAAGAAGAACAGTGAACAAAACCCTAACCCTAACCAAACCCTAATTTCAATCCTAACCCCATCCCTAACCCTAAATCGGATAGATCCAAAAAGAAAAGAAAGAAAAATCAAATCAGAGAAGAAAATGGGAAGGGGAAGAGGCCTACCTCTCCGCCACACCGTGCTGCCGCCTTGTCAGCGCATGGGCGGGTGCTCTAGCCAAGGGCGTCATGGCCAAGCCGCTCAACGGCAGCGTGCTCACCCGCGGGGGAGCGCACGCGCCAGTGAGAGGGCTGGCGACGACGCCGTCATCGTCTCACTCCGTGTCGTCGCAGGACTGAGACAGAGAAGGAGGAGAAGTGGACGGGTTAGATCTAAGGTTTTCGGAGGGATCAGGGCACCGCCGCCTAGACCGCTCGATGGCGGCATGCTCACCCGCTGGGGAGCGCGCACGCCGGCGAGGGGACTAGCGACGACGCCATCTTCGTGCTCGCTTTCGCTCGGCTGCTCGCTGCTGCTATGTTGAGGAGAGAATGGAGTGAGGCGAAGAGAGAGAAAGGGCAGCAGAGAATTGACTAGGGTTTCACCGGGGTCGCTGCGGCGTTGGCTTTTATATCGACCGAACTGCGCGCATGACCGTCGAATCTGGATGAACGGATCAGATTCACTGCACCGAGTTTTAGCCAAGGCGAGCGCGTGTGGCTACCGTCTTTGCCATCCTAGGCCCAGGTTGCGGCCTAGGAAGCACAGCGCGCGCGACAACAGAAACAGGTTGGGCCAGAATTCACTTTTTTAGCTGGTTTGGGCCACATGAACATTGTATTTACGAGTTTAAGTTTTATTTTATTTTTTAGAAGCAATTTTGATGATATTTGTCTAGTTCAATATCTCTGTTAAAAATTTGAACCAACGGGATAATTTTTAGAGAATAGCTGAGAAAAGTTTAATGTTTCTAAAAAATAGATAATGAATTTTTTCATGTTTCCATTGCAATGTTAAAGTTAATAATCTTCTAATTAAATTCGAACCAACGGGAGAATTTAATTTGAAGAGTAGTCAAATTTTAATCAGTAAATTATAATATTGTTAATTTTCTGACCAACGTTGATAATAGCAATATTATAATGTTTAATCATAAGTTTTTCATTCATTAATTCTATTTCTGCCCAACGGTGATATATAATTAGTGTATAAGAATATTGTATGTTTTAATTTTGACCAACGTTAAATTAAAGCATGCAATTATAATGATATATTTTTTCTCACTATCTCTGACGATGTTTTTCAGGACTCAACCGAATGGCATTCATCTCGCACATACCAACCCTAGAAGGGGGCAATTACAGAGTATGGCAAGAGAAGTATGAGCTCGCACTTGCGCTGTCCGAGAATATCTTAGCGCTCACCACCCCGTGTCCTACTGAGCTAGTGGACCTGGTGAGGGAAGAAAACGAGTCTGATGCTGATTTCATTGCTAGGCAGCGAGATCATGCAGAAGTGCGCATGAAGTATGATCTCGAGCGCAAGAAGTGGGTCATCTTGAAGCGCAAGTGCTTGATGGTGGCCAAGTCCACTATTTCAGATGCTATAAGGGGGTCTATCCTAGATTGTGATACCACCACTGAGTACCTTAAGAAGGTGGAGAGTCAGTTCACTGGCTCTTCTAAGGCTTATGCTAGTACATTGATCAAGAAATTGTTCAATGAGAAATATACTAGTGGCGGTATCAGAGAGCACATTTTGAAGATGAGCAACACGGCTTCAAAGTTGAAGCCAATGGATTTGGGGCTTAAGGATGAGTTCCTGATTCATTTGGTTTTTGCTTCCTTGCCAAAGAAATATGAAACATTTGTTGTTAACTACAATATGTAGCTTGACAAGTGGGACATAGAAAAGCTCATCGCAATGTGTGTTTAAGAAGAGGAAAGGCTAAAGTCCTTATAGGGTGACTCTGCTAACCTTATGAATGACAAGAAAAAGAACTTCAATAAGAATGTCAAACCTCAAGGGAAAGCCCCTCAGACTGAGCACCATCTAAAGAACTCCAATGCTCAAGTTGAGAAGGATCAGTGCAAATGGTACAAGAAGCATATACACTACTAGAGGGATTGTCCAGACTTCCTGAAGAGCTTACTGAAGAGAGGTGAGGATTTCATTACATTTATAGATGAATCCCTGTATTTAAGTTATGCAAAATCTACTTGGTGGATTGATTCAGGTGCAACCGTTTATGTTGCAAATTCATTACAAGGATTTCGTACGAGGAGGACCCTGCAAAGAGGAGAAAGAAGAATTAAAGTAACAAATAGAGTTGAAGCTCAAGTTGAAGCTATTGGAGATCTTTCTCTAGAATTAGTTGATGGTTTTCTACTTAATCTTTCATATGTTCTATTTGTACCCTCTTTGCGAAGAAACTTAATAAGTGTTTCATGTTTAGATGATGATGGTATGATTGCCATTTTGAAAATGGCAAATGTTAGATTGTTTATAATAATAAATGTGTTGGTCTTGTCTTCCGACAAGACAAGCTTTATTTATTATCACTTTCTGAAAATGTGAATGATGTAAGTACTGAGAATGAGAATTCTTCCTCGTCTATGAATGCAATAAATAACCAAAAGAGAGTGCATGATGTATCTTCAAAATTATGGCACTGGCGTTTAGGCCATATTTCGAGGGGAGAATAGAGAGATTGATTGAGAAATCAATTCTTCCGCCTTTAGAATTTTTAGATTTAGAACAATGTATAGATTGCATAAAAGGAAAATATGTTAAAAAAATAAAGAAAGATGCCAAACGATGCACAGAAATTTTAGAAATAATTCATACAGACATTTGTGGTCCTTTTCCTATGAAGAGTGTGGATGGTTATGATTCATTTATAACATTCATAGATGACTATTCTCATTTTGGCTATATTTATCCAATTAAAGAAAGATCGGAAGTATTGGATAAATTTAAAATATTTAAGGCTGAAGTAGAGAATTAGCACAACTTAAAGATTAAGGTAGTAAGGTCCGATCGTGGGGGAGAGTATTATGGTCGACACACCCCATATGGCCAAGTTCCTAGACCCTTTGCAAGGTTCTTACAGGAAAATGGCATAGTAGCCTAGTATTCTACACCGGGTGAGCCTCAGTAGAATGGAGTAGCTGAAAGACGCAACCATACCTTAATAGATATGGTGAGAAGCATGATAAGTTATTCTATCTTACCGATAAGTTTATGGACGGAGGCGTTAAAAACCGTCATTCATATTCTTAATCGAGTACCAAGTAAGTCAGTGCCCAAAACACTGCATGAGTTATGGACAGGAAAGAAACCCTCACTAAACTATTTATGTGTGTGGGGTTATCCTGCTGAGGTAAAAGTATTTAACCCAAACATAGGGAAGCTGGACTCCAAGATAGTTAGCTATCATTTCATTAGCTATCCAGAAAAGTCAAAGGTTATTGCTTCTATTGTCCTGACAGACAAATGAAGTTTGTAGAAACAAGACATGTTGTCTTCTTGGATGATGATATGATCAGGGGAGCATGGTGGCGCATGAAATTAGTTTTGAAGAGAAGTGGGTATACGTGCCCACTCCTATGGTTCAGGAACCATTCTTCACGCTACCTGTTGTTGCTATACTAACAGTGCAAGACACTATAGTAACAGCACATGTTGTTAGTTCTCCTGTGGCAACAATGAATGAGCATGAAGAACCTATCCTTCAGGATCCCCAAGAACCCATTGTCACACATGAGGAAGAGCAACAATAGCCTCAAATAGAACAAGCGTCATCTAGCGAGGCCCCTAGAAGGTCTCAAAGAGTCAGGAGATTAGCCATTCCTGATGTTTATAAAGTTTATGAAAGTGAGAAATTTCAAATGGAGGGTGATCCCACCTCATTTGGAGAAGCCATGAGAAGCGCTCATTCATCCAAGTGGATTGAAGCCATGGAAGATGAAATGAAATCAATGAAAACCAACAAAGTTTGGAAATTAGAAACAATTCCTAAAGGAGCCAAGACAGTAGGCTATAAATGGGCCTACAAAACTAAACATGACTACAAAGGGAATATAGAAAGGTTTAAAACGTGACTTGTGGCGAAAGGTTTCACGCAAAGAGAAGGCATAGATTACAATGAGACATTTTCTCCAGTCTCATATAAGGATTCTTTTAGAATCATAATGGCGCTTGTAGCACATTATGACTTAGAATTACATCAGATGGATATAAAGACGACGTTCCTAAACGGGGATTTGGAAGAAAACGTTTATATGGCACAACCAAAAGGTTTTATTGTTGAAGGAAAAGAACACATGTGATGGCGCCTGAAGAAATCCATTTATGGATTAAAGCAAGCTTCAAGACAGTGGTATTTGAAGTTTGATAGTACAATAAGAAAGTTTGGGTTTCAAGAAAATATAGAGGACAATTATGTTTACGCAAAGTTCAAGAATGGGAAATACATTTTCCTAGTCTTGTATGTGCTTGACATCTTGCTCGCTAGCAGTGATGTTGGTCTACTATTAGAAACAAAGAAGTTCTTGTCCTCAAAGTTTGATATGAAGGATCTCGGTGAAGCTTCGTTCGTCCAAGGAATAGAGATTCATCGAGATAGAGAAAATAGGGTTTTAGGATTATCACAAAAGGCATACTTAAAAAAAGTTCTAAAGAAATATAGTATGCAAAATTATAAGTCATCACCTGCTCCCATAGTCAAGGGCGATAGATATAGAAAATTTCAATGTCCCAAGAACCAATATGAGATCGATCAAATAAAAGCGGTTCCATGTAGTTTAGCTGTCGGAAGTTTACAGTATGCTCAAGTGTGTACTCGCCCTGACTTAGCATTTGTTACCGGGTTGCTTGGCAGATATCAGAGTAATCTAGGAATAAAACACTTAAAATTAGTAAAGAAAGTTTTGCGTTACCTGCAAGGTACGAAGGGTCTCATGCTAACGTACAGAAGATCTGATTCCCTATACATAGAGGGGTACATAGATTCTGATTATGCGGGAGATGAAATAAAGGCCATGTCAGGATACTATTCACTCTCGTAGGAGGAGCTATATCGTAGAAAAGCTCAAAGCAAACCCTCACTACATCGTCCACAATGTATGCCGAGTTTGTAGCATATTATGAGGCCATATGGCAGGTGAATTAGCTAAAGATATTCATGCCCGGGTTGAAAGTGGTAGACGACATACATAAGCCACTTAAGTTATACTGCGATAATAATCCAGCAGTATGTTATGCTCACAATAATAAGTCAAGTGGTGCTGCCAAAGACATTGACATAAAGTATTATGTTGTGAAAGATAAAGTCCGGGATTATATAATTAGTCTTGAGCATATAAGAACAGAAAAGATACTCGCGGATCCGCTTATAGAAGATTTACCACCCAGTGTGTTCAGAGAACACGTAGCTGACATGGGTTTAAGGGAAAGCCTATGATTCCTGGACAATAAGAGCCTAGTTAAGAATCTGTTTTAAAACAGAAAGGTTCATTGTAGCTGTTTAATCTAATAGCAAGAGACCGTGACGATGAGGCACGCTCTATGCACTGATATGTGATAGAATGGGAACATGAGAAAGTAAGGAAGTTAAGTTTAAGATATAAGTGAGATCAAGGGGGAGAATGTTAGTTGATCTCCACTAATAGGCTCAACGGTCTATTGGGCCTTTGGATCCGCGTCCTGATCGGGGGCGCCCAACCCTAATATGGTTGGTGGGCTCCCGTCGCACAACGCCATAAAATAGAAGGTGAGGGCCGGGACGCTCGAGTCACGAGGTTCGCCTGAGCCGCCTAGCACCCCACTTATAGTCCTAAACCCTAGCCGATCATAGAGGGGGCGCTGCCAGCGACGGGAAGCGCCGCCACCGCCTCTGCATCATGCCGGAGGACTACTACGACGCCGGGTTGCCCTGCGGCGTCTACACCGACCCTGGACGACACCGCTACTGCACTGCCACCGGGTTATCGCCAAGCATTGCGATGGCGAGCCCATCTTCCTGGCAGCCGATGGTTTGCACTCTTCACCCCTCTCTTTCCCTCGTTCTACTATTGTTACTGTATTAGTAGATGTTCTAGGACTCATAGTTTATCTAAGTGCAAGTAGACATGCTAGTTTTATGTCTAGAGATCCTATTTTAGATTTAACATCAGGAAGCATACACAAATAGAAAAAAAAGGAAAGAAAGGAAAAGAAATTCGTCTCAGATTTTTCAGTCAAGATAAGCTGAAAGGGTGAAAGTTATCACAAACCGATTGCTCCGCAAGGAAAAATTCGATTCCTTGAGAGAGCTGAAAATGCAATTAATCCCTACTAGTAGTAGCAGTACCACAAGCTTTTGACCACCCGAAGGCATCACACAGAAATTTTATCGTCAGGGAATAACTTAAAGCAGCTATCAATTGCGCCTCCAGATGTAGCAGGACAAAGAAATGTAAAGGGACATTCAGAAAGGGAAGAGGAAGACAAGGGCAGGCAGGCACCCAACGGGAGAGCGAAAGAATTCAGTTCCAATCCTTGCCAATATCTGGAGTATATTTTCTCAAGCGTGATCTCGGGAATCATCCATCCAAGTATCCAAGGGATAGAAGAAATTGGGGGAAAAACTTTTGGGCGATTGCAACGGGCACGATCATCCATCCAGTACACCGATCAAGGACAGGATACTGTAAAGATGAGTCAAACGAGAATAAGAACTACAACTCTACAAGCAAGTGTGTTTTTGCGTCGACTCACAATGATTAGAGTTCAGAAGAGCAACAGAGAAGCCTCTTCATGTATACATGCTTTCAGGGGTAGAGGTACTAAAGAGGCCAATTATGTTAATGGCTCTTGCACTTAGCAGAAGGCTAGCTAAACTGCTTCGATCTCTCCCAGTTGCATTCCAATGATGACAAAACTGTCATTTTGTGACTCTCAAAGGAGGAGGTTAATTTCGACAGTCATTCGTTCCTTACTGTCAGTCAAAAAGGTAAGGTAAAATAAGTCCCAGCCAAACTCACCCGCATCGGCATATATACGGCATGTGACGATGACGAGATTCAGCATTAACATGCAGGAACTCAATTCAAACTCTTGGTGCAGTTAACATGTCTATGATTGACATGCTTTTGCATGTGTGACAGTGGGGTTCATGTGATCAGTTGCTAGGATAATTACATCATGAGAGTGACTGATGCGTCTTTGCACTTGGGAGGAGGTCTGTCGTCGGCTGTCTCCCTACTGCTATAATTCACCTACTGACTTTTTTTCTAGCATAAGACATTCTGAAACTCTAGCACATCACATGAAGGCCATTACAGGCCAGTTTCTTTCGGCTGGCAAGTAAGTTTCGAAGGGGAGATGTTTTTTTCAAGTCGTCGACGTCGCGTAGGGTAGGAATTGGCAAAAGGGGTTAGAATTGAGCTAGGACGAAGAGAACCCTATAATTAAGGGCGCACTAATTCCCCCACTCGGCCACTCTGGTCAGTATTTTAGAGGAAGCAGCAGCGGACTGCATCTTTCATTCTTTCTCGCTGCTGCCTCTGCCTCTTTGAAATTTCTAGCTTTGGCCGAGGCTATCTCAGCTCTCTTCCTTTCCCTCATCTCCCTAGAGGCGGGGAGTGTGCCTGCCCATTCTTTGTCGGCCGGTAACAGGGGTACTTTGCGCAGATAATCTTTGTTAACCCAGCTATGATTTCGGTTGCGTGTAATCAGTACTGCTTCGTTCTTGAATTCTTGTTTTGATGCTCCAGTTCATCAGCTTTTTGTAAATGCTCACGCTGAAAATGCTACTAATCTACTGCAGAATATAGGTAAAATGCCGCCTTCTGCAGCTGCTATCCCTGAGCCTTTTTCAGGCAACGCCGCGCGACAGTTGATGTTGGCTAATGGCCTCGTTCGCTTCGTTCAAAAAACAGCCGAAATATTATTCCGGCTGATTTGTTGTGAGAGAAAAAACACTGTTCCGGCTGGAAAAATAAGCTGAAAATGACGGATTATAAGAGAAGTGAACAAAACCATTATAACGCGCTAATCTTTCAGGTAGACTAGTAGCCCTTATATAGCTCCATGATGATGAGAACTGGGGACAGAATGTGACATGCAGTTGTGTTAGTGCAACGCATATTAATTTTATAATGATCAGTAGCGCGCAAAAAAAAATACAATTAACTAAAACATTTAGAATTAGGAGCACCAAGCCTGCCACTTTTCTCCAGTGGAGGAGGAAGCAAAAGGGAATCATGTGAGGTGTTGCATTATATGCATATATTATTTGAATTACTTATACAAGAAGTGAAGTCCCAAGAATCAAATGATGGCCTTGCTTTCGTGGATAATCAATCATAAAACAGAACACATGGCATGAAAGTGCACACTTGGATGCTATTGTTGACCCTAGTAAGTGTTGGAATGTAATGCCTATATATATGTAAGCGCTGATCATTTACAGTAATGCATTGAGTATTCCCTAATCCTACTCTTTCATGGTATCATGAGATGGTTTGTTTCTCGCTTCCGCAAACCCTAACTCGCGCTGCCGCCATCGCAAAGTATCCACCACTCGCCGACCCTCCTCTCCCACCCCTTGCGCGCGGACGCGCGGCCCTCGGCGCCTGCGCGACGCGCCCCTCCACGCCGCTGCAGAGTCTTCCTCACCGGCTTCCCGTGCCCGATCGCTGGCCCCATGCCCGATCCGCACGCCAGGCCCGAGCGCGTGATCGCGTTGCTTCGTCATCGCATGGCCGAGCTCGATCTCAACCGTGACCGCCGCTCCCATCGACCCCACCGATCTGATGGCCGAAACCGATGCCGAACGCCAGGCTCGCGAGGAGCGCGCCCGCAAGGCGGAGGCCAATCGCGTTGCGGCCCTCGACGCGTACGAGGCCAAGTACGCCGCCGTCCACGCTGTGGCCATCGCCGTCCTCAACATCAAGGTCCTCGTGCCCCTGGTCTTGGATCGCGCCGCCGACAACTATAACCGGTGGGGGTCCATGTTCCTCGTTGTCCTGGGCAAGTATGCCCTAACAGACCACGTCCTCTCCGATGTCGTCAACGCCGATCGACCGGCGTGGGTGCAGACGAACTGCACCGTGCTCACTTGGATCTACTGCACCATCCACGCCGATCTCCAGCGGTCGACGATGAACCGCAAGCCAAACGCGCGCGGCGCGTGGATCTACCTCGAGAATGAGTTCCTCGGCCAGCGCGAATCGTGCACCCTACTGCTCTCGGCGGAGTTCTGCACGGCGAAATAGGGGTCGGCCTCCATCACCGACTTCTGCCGCCGTCTTGAAACGATGGCGGCAACCCTCAGCGACTTCGGCGATCCGATCGGGGATCGGACCTTGGTCCTCACTCCAAGCCGAGCAGCACTCCTATGGACACCCACTCCAAGCTTTCTGCTGATGGTGTTTCAGTCGCTGATCCAAGTCAGTATCGCAGTCTTGCCGGGGCTCTTCAGTACCTCACCTTCACCAGACCAGACATTGCATATGCTGTTCAGCAGGTCTGCCTGTACATGCATGACCCTCGGGAACCTCATTTGAGCGCTCTGAAGCGCATTCTCCGGTACCTTCAAGGTACATTGGATCTCGGTCTACACCTCCACCGGACCTCTCCAGCTGATCTCACTGTCTACACCGATGTAGATTGGGCGGGCTATCCTAACACACGCAAATCCACCTCGGGTTATGCGGTGTTTCTCGGGGACAATCTCATCTCCTGGTCGTCCAAGCGTCAACCTACAGCGTCTCGGTCCAGTGCAGAGGCGGAATATCGAGCAGTCGCGAATGGAGTCGCCGAAGCCTGCTGGTTGCGCCAACTTCTGATAGAGCTTCGCTGCCCACTCCGTCGTGCTACAGTGGTCTACTACGATAATGTCAGCGCCGTTTATCTCTCCACCAACCCGGTTCAGCATCAGTGAACCAAGTATATTGAGATCGACCTGCACTTCGTTAGAGAACGAGTTGCCCTCGGTGAAGTCCGCGTCCTGCACGTCCCACTTCATCCTAGTACGCCGACATCTTCACCAAAGGTTTGCCGACGTCCGTGTTCACAGAGTTTAGGTCCAGTCTCAATGTTCGCGGTGCTCCTAGTTCAGACTGCGGGGGAGTGTTGAAATGTAATATGGTGTGTGGGCCTGCCTAGCCTCCCACAATGCCTATATATGTAAACGTTGATCATTCACAGTAATGCATTGAGTACTCCCTAATCCTACTCTTTCGGTAAGAAATGTACGTAGGGCAGTAGCCCACCGCAACCCTTTACCCAATTAGCAAGCTCTTACACGGGGGGTAGAGCAAAACCAAAAAGATGTGATCTTTCAGCACTCGAAGGGATCCTGAATGGGAAAGTAACATTAATCTAATGACAGATTCGAAATTAAGGACCCTGAATGCAAGAATAAGGTCAAAAAGTTTTACAGCAATTCCATAGAAAGGGGGAAGGTCATTGTAAAAAGGTGGAATCAGAGCAATGTCGGAACGATATATTTACTGATGCTGCGTGACCAACTGCTGCAACGCGTAATATTGTCTTAAAAATGTTAATGAAATGTTCCCTGTACAAATGTAGCTAGCCACCTAGCTAGTGGTACCTTTGCCACTTGCTTAGTGTAGTTCACAATATATATGTTAGTAAGGGTAGGCTATCAGCTTAGACATTTTTGAACAATTAATGCCGGCCTCGCAGCAATTAGAGTTTAAATATAATAGTTTCTGTTGTGATTATCAAATAATCTTCGCGGATTAGGTCATATAATTTCATGTGAAAATATTTATCACAATCACCATATGCATTAAAACAAAAAAAATCTTTGATACTGTTGTCAAAGAATAGTGATCATATTTTTTGGATTTGTTCCATGGTTTAAGGACGTTGTTGTTTTTTTAATGGTAGACGACGTGCTCGTCAACAACGAGATATCTGCAGCGTCTTCATCAATTTCAAGATATATCGGTTCAATCTCAGTTCTTTGAAGGTACTCATAAAGGTTGGATATGTCTACGTTATTCACAGAATAAGTATGCATAAGTGTTTGTGTTGTACTGTGATCTGGAAGAAACAAAGTCAGGACCGTAGGTACCAGGTAGAGTACCAATGCTTTCAAATATTAGAGCATGTCTAGGAGTTTTGTAAAATAACTCCTTATTTTTATTCTTTAGCAAAAAAGTGGGAAAGTGCCCTCAAACAGTTTGGTAAAAGAGCTTCTTATAAAAAAAAGTAGTCAAATATCCTCTTCAAACTCAAAAGTTTCCCTAGTCGAGAGGAATTCCGTATCCACTCGCCGTCCATCGTTGTTCTCGGGAGATCAAAGTAAATTGGACCCTGAGTAAATTAAGAAAATAAAGGGTTAAGATGAGAAAGCAGTAAGAGACAAAGAAACTATTAAAAAAATTGGTTGGTTAGAAATAGTTCGGGGTTCCTAATGCAAAATAATTTAGAAAGCTATTATAGCAGACTATTGTAGTTAGAAACTATTGTAGAAGAACAAAATATACTCTTTTTTGGACGGATGGAGTATTACTAATAGATCTATTTATTTAGCAAGTAAACTATACTAATAAACTTCTAAAAATACTCTTGGAGTTTTCTTTTGAGACGCCTTGGAACAATAGTTCAGAATTCTGGGCCACAAAAAGAAGTGTCCAGATTGATAAAAAGCAGCCCATGATAGTGAGCTCACTTACGGGCCTAACCACGCTAACCTGGCACCTGACAGCGGCGAGCCTACCCTAAATTTTTGTGGGGCTGATAGACATAGACAGACAGTAACGTTGCAAATACTGTGTACCAGTACGTCGATATGCAATATGCTTCTTTTCACAAAAACAGCGGTACAACCATTTTGATAGTGTGCACTACTTTGATAAATGAATCAGGTGGGAGAAACTTCCCTTCCCCTCCGTTGCAACGTAAAAATATACCACTTTTAAACTAGCTATAAAGTAGCCAATCTTACGTATGACTTCTCAGTTGCAATGTTTGCACTGGCTGTTGAAAGCCTTTCTCGACGAGTTGCCCAGCTCGCAACTCTTTTGGGCTCTTGGTTGGGCCTTGGCCTGCCCGTTTTGTCCCCTCAAGGCCTCAACGTTTTTTACGTAAGGCTCACGTCCATTTCATCAATGGCGAACTGAGTTTAGTCTTTTTTTTTTATATAGAGTTTAGTCTAATTGGCTAGACCCATTGCTAACTGAGCTTAGCCTAATTGGTTAGACAACTTGCTTAGCCTCCGTTAACGTCCGTTGGCTTCCGTCAAAATCAAAATAGAAAAAGAAAAAACTCGGTAGTCGGAAGCATCTGTTGCAGGCTGCCTCACACCGCCACCGCCCGCGCGCCTCCTCGCCGCCGCAGCGCGCGGCTGCGGTTGCTGCCTCCCCCCCGCTACCCACCGGTCGCCTCCTCGTACGTGGGCACACCGCCGCCGTCCGCGCGCCTCCTCGACGCCGCGCGCGCGGGGCTCCGGTTGCTGCCTCCCGTTGACGACGCCACCCGCCGGTCGCCTCCTCGCGCCTCGTCACACCGCCGCCGCCCTGCACCACCCTGTTGTTACTGCCTGCCGCCACACACTTCCCCGATCTACTGCTCACCACCGCTGTTCGCAAGGTCAGATTAATCCCTCCTTTTTTTCGATTTATTTCTGCTGGATCTCGCATTTAGTTTTTTTTTTCTTTTCCTCTTATCTAAGTACAACTGTAGTATCTGTTCGGGTTCGGATACAGACACACACCACCACACACACGCACACCCACACAGTATACAAACAGACCTACACCTATACCTAGACAACGAACGCAGCTGAGACATACTCAGCAGACTCCGAGCGTGGCGGGCACGTCACTTGACCATTGTGGCATATCTGCGAGAGAGGCACCTGGAGAAATTGGGGAAAAACCCCGGTGGGAATCATACTCCGAGCAGCGCTTGAACGCACGACCGACGGTTTCCGCTGCTGGAAGACCGACCGACCGACCAAGCTACGGCTCGTTCCCTCGCATTACTAGTTTTGCTTTTGTGGCGTGATGAATTTGTTGGTATTCTGACTGAGTTCTGTGTGACTGTGTACCTCTTAATTTGACCTAGGGTTTTAACTCGAATTGATTGTATAATTCTGTAGTGGCTGCTTAGGATTTTTAATTGCGCAATATATTGTGAATCTCTAGTACGATGAACTGAAATAACCTAAGCTATAGTAACAATTTGCTGTTGCATGGGTACTTGTCTTCAGACCGTGGGCAACTGCTGGCCTTGTATTGTGTTTCGGTAGCCAATTCCTGAATCCTGTTGTGTCATATTTACTTGTCTGATTGACATAAGTCCAGTGAGCAAATGGTGGCATTTTACCAAATTTAGCTCATTATTTGTACTAAATAGCTTATTTGTTTCACTGGGGAATGCACAGTGAAGCAGGTTCAACCCAACATCTACTTGTGTGCTCAATGTGGGCATCATTTGATTATTCCACTGAAATTTCTAACCTAATTTTTGTCTGATGCAATCAGGAATTTTATGTACTCATTTCTTGAGAAGACTTAGAAAGCTGAATTCTAATGATTATATCTGAGTAGTGGGTTAGTGTTAGAAGTTGGGATAGTAAAGCAGATTAGCTTTCACCCTTCCCCTACCCTAAACAGTCCTTGGGAGAAAAAGTAATGATACCTGACACTTCTCACAGCCTTTTCCCTGGAATGCCTAGTAACTAGTCTCAATTTAGTTTAATTTTGAAACTACAATAGCAAAAGTAAAGCTGATGTAATGGTCATTATTATGTTTTAAATTTGTATTTGATTATGTGGAAGTTGATTCCTAAACCAGAAATCCAATTGGAAACCACCAGTTCAAGTTTGACCTGCTGATTGCTAAGTTGTATCCTAGTACAATGTTTATATTTTGCTCGTTCGGCTGGTAGGCTGAACAGTAAATTTGGATTGTTTCGGATGATTCAATAGTATTCTGTGAGAGAGTATAAGCTGAAACAAGCGGGAAGTAGTACAGCCGAACGCCCTGATTGTTGCTTGATAGATGAAAGTACCAGTGTTAGTTTTGAGGTTCAGGATGATAATGCTTATATTGGCTTGACAGATGAAAGTACCCGCAATAGTTTTGAGGTTCAGGATGCACTGTAAATTTTCATTTTCTAACACAATTATGCATGTACTGTATGTTCCAGTGTCCATGCTGAAATCCACCATTGGTGTAATAAAGTCCCATGTAGTGTCAGTTCTTCCTAGGTGTTCGCTAATATAAGTTTTATGTCTCAAATTCACTAACTCATGTAAATCCTGCACAATATGATTGTTTGGTGAACCATGAGTTCCGTGGTTCATTGCCACTTGTCCTGTGAACTCTTGATTGAACTCTTAGTGCTAGCAGTCTAGCACATATGAATTTGTTTCCTGATTTTTCCATATTTTTCTATAGAAAACCATGGAGGGGGCTGATGGCAAGCAGGATTCAGAAACCACATTTATCCTCAAAGTTCACAGAGAACCTGCCATCATTATCAATGGTGTTCCAGATTTGCCCTCTGATTCCACAGCTGGTTCTCAATCTTTAGTAAAAATTGACACAGAACCTCAGGTTGATCCTCGATTTGGTGAATGGTTAGAAGGGAGGAAAGTGCGGAAGCTGTTTGGAGACACGCATTACGTCGGGAAAGTGGCCAAGTATGACAGTGAAGGCAACTGGTACAACATCATTTATGATGACGGAGACCAGGAAGATCTTGAATGGCGTGAACTTGAGGAAGTTCTACTGCCATTGGACATAACTGTTCCACTCAAAACACTTGTTATGGACAAGTGCAAACTTAAGGGATCAGTTTCTGACTTCAGCAAACCGAAGGTGGGTAGACCAAGGAAAATATATGCTACAATGGATGATAGTATGAAGAAAACATCACATACAGTTACAATATCCCAGGGAAATGGTGCAAACAATCAGATGGCGATAGTTAGAGTAGAAGGCCAAGGGCAACAATCAAATAATGTGCCAGGTTTGCTTCCAGCTTCTACGCTCAATGACATTAGTGGCCAGTTAGTGACTGTCATAACAGAAGGAAATGCTCAAGCATGCTTGCAGGCTAGTAATGAACCTAGGAAGAGGGGCAGGCCTCGAAAAGATAGATCTTTATCTGCTGATATTCAGCCTAAAAAAAGAGGCAGGCCTCCAAAAAACAGGAATGCACAGAGCGCCGAAAGAGATTCTCTGGCGCTTGTGCCAGTGCAAGATGATACACAAGAATCTTCTAGGAAACAGAACAACACCCTTATTCGCAATGCAATGACAGCTCGGGCAGAGAAACTGAAAAGAGAAAATTTGCGTGCTCAAAGCACACGATCTGGAACTCGGTTATTCTAGGAAGAAAGTAGTTTCACTTCTCCAATATAGATATCTGAAAGCATTTCAGAATCTATGTATGATGGTGACATCTAGCTTTGTACACATATATATTTTGTACAACCCTGCGGACATCAAAACTTGTCAAACTAAATCTGCTATGCCAATGCTATCGTATTCTTTCCTATACAATTATGTTTTCAATCCGTCGAAGCTTCGAGTATATGTGGTCTCAGAAGTTCTCCTTGTGGAAATGGAACCTAGTTGTGGTTGTCTGGCTGAATTCTTTCGAAAGATCCTTGAGTTGTTTTGTGAGCGTTGGAGATCCACAATAGAAAACTCCTGGAATTTTTTAGAGAAAATATTAATTGCTGTACTGAAGCTGAAAACTTTCGTGTCACCCGATGTTCACTAACAAGTGGCTCACCTATGCGAGAGTTCCTGTGTGCATTGGCCAAATCAGAGAATACTTTTCTCCAGTTTGGTCTTGCAAAATGTGTTCGAATCTGCAACAGAGAGCTCCGTTAAACAAAACAAATAACATATGCAAAACAATTTACAGTCGAGCAAAAAGGAATTCATCATATACTTTGCTGCCGGAGACGATATCCACGCCGTTTTTGGCATGCTGAAGTGACTGGACCATGGCAATCAGAGCTGACCTTGCATCACCTTCTTCATACACGCTGGTCAGGTAATTGTGCATCTCTATAACATTCTGCAGTAGCCAGATTTCATCTTAGTTTATGTTCTACTGTGGAGGGATGGCATGTGAAAAAGCAATTAAGAGAAATGAGAGTGAGACAGTACGCTGTGATCGCTCCCAGCAACCTCATTCATGACTCCTTTGAACCATTCGAAAGATCCTTGCTCTCTGGTGACCCAGTAGAAGTAAGCCCTTCCTGGACCATTGTTCTTGAAGCTGCCTATCTCAGAGCCGTGGATGCTTTCCACCTCCTGTTTAATCAACTCAGTACAGTTATCAGCTACCCTTGATTTTCTTAACAGTATCGAAAATATGCATTAAAAAGGAAAATTACTTCGGTGGATTTTAGGTTGTTCAACATATCCTTCAGTATGCTGATGAAAGGAGTTGCTCCTATTCCAAGACCAATAAGCAGAAGAATGTCATATTTCCTGTAATTTTGTGCTGGTGCACCGTATGGCCCGTCTATATAGACCTTGGGAAACCTAAAGAAAACACAGCAAAGCTGACCAGGTTAATAAATACGTAAAGTTGCAGTAACTTCTAAAAAACCAATCAAACTATAGGATGTGCCAAAAAGAAAAAAGTTAAGCACCTAGTGTCCTCTGTCTGGGCGTCTGCCACAACTGTAGTTTCAAGTCTTGTAAGGGTAGCCTTCTTGGAAGTTACTTGTGCCTCACAAGCCTGTGCGAGAAATCTACATTATTCTTTTCTGGTAGTCCACATTATTGATTATTCTGCTATATTTTTAAAAAAAAAAACAGTCTTGCTACTCTTCCAACTTCTACAGTTGTGCTGCCTCAAACTAACCTTCCCAAAAAGCATCCGAAGTTCGGATGTCCAGTCACCCAGCGTGCGGATATGCACACTCAAGTAGTCATCGCCTGGTGCTGAAGTTATAGAGAAGGGGTGCCTGCAAATATCGGAGAATTGTAAGCAAGAACCACAGATAAATTACTTCTTGGAGATGTATGCAACAATTTACGAAATGATACCATTCGAAAGGTGAGACTTCTGGGCACTTTACAAACAGATACATCCCACTCTTGTACTTGAAACCCTGTGGCTTCTTCATGTGAATAGAGAGCACATTTCCAGGATAAATTGCTGCCTGCATATACAGTCAGAATGGACCAGTCAGCATTTGATTAATGATTAACAGTCAGAATGAACCAAAAAAAATTAACCCTGTTTGGATTGACTAAAATAAGTTTCTAGCTGCTAAACAAACTCTAGCTGATCTACACAGTTCAGCTTATAGTCCAGTTTATAGCCCTTTTTTAACTATTCAACCAACCCGCTTATAAAAAGCTATTAGCTGGCTCCCTCCGGCTATTGCATCTTATAAAAAGCTTAACTGGTCCAAACAGATCTTAGTTCAATAGCTTACCCTCACAATTTCCGCATGGTAGTTGTTCTCACGAAATTTCCTGATGATTCTTTCACAGGCGTAGAAAAGGACAGGGACAATCAGGTACATCCATGTCTGCATGAACAGTTGAGATCATCGGCATGTCATTTCACTGCTCTAGGGGGGGGGGGGGGGGGGGGGGGGGGGGGGGCGGAGTTTCATCTCAAAGCAAGGTGCCTGAGGCTTACCGTCTTCTTGTACCACTCCCTGGTGAGGAATATGAAGTAGGAATGCACCACCAGCAGGATATACGCAATGACCAGCAGGTGGTGGGCGTACCAGAAGGCATTGAAACCGGCAAGGTGGTGCAGCGGCGATGGCAGCTTCACCACACTCCGCCTGAAGGAATGTGTTGCCAGCGTGAAGGAGAAGGACATTATGATGATCATGAGGATTCCGGTGACCCCAGGTATGCTCTCCAGCAAGTCCGGGTAAGTCGGCTGCTTGTAGTGGAAGTTGGACCCCAAGGTAGCCATGAATTTGTCCGTTGGGCAGCTGATCAGCCTTGGGAAGTCACAGGTCACGTGTGCGAGTGTGTGGATCGCTGTGGCGACTGCGATCGACAGCGCCATGATCTTGTGGAAGTTGATGTTGTCATCGAAGGGTATGACATGGCTGAGCGCGGTGGACCTGAGCGTCGTCAGCGTATTCCGGCAGACGGGCAGCAGGATGAGGGCCATGTTGAGCTTGAGGGTCTCGGCGGCGCCCTTGGCAACGCAGACACAGTAGCCCATCACCTGGAACGCAGTTCGGCGCTTGTATTGCTCGAACTTGTACACGAACAGGACGAGGTTGACGACCAGCCACAGTGTCACGAGCCATATCCGCTTCCAGTTCTCGTGGATGAAGTCCACCGTCTTGGACAAGTGCCGCTTCAGCGGGTTCCGGTACCGCGACGGGACCATCGTCCGCGCCAGGCTCGACGGCGTCCGCTTCAGCTTCTCGGGCGCCTGCGCGCTCACCATGCCCCGGAGCAAAGTCTCCAGTTGCCAAATCTGCATTGTTTGGAGCACACTGTTGGTTGTAAGCAACGCAAACCATTCATCCCTGTTGGACAGAAAGCAAATGCTGTTTCTGCACGAGCACGACCTCGATGTAGCCGCGGTCGTCCGGGTCGAGTTCTTCCATGATCAGGGACGCGTAGGTCGCGGCGTGACCCTTCAATTTGGCCAGCTTGTTCGCTGACGCGCTCAGTATAATAACCTGCCAGGAGAACAAATAAAAAAGCAAATTAATTCGTTGATAATTTGATAAGTTCATCTACTCCTAAATATTTGATCAACCAAATTGTGATAGATAAGTTGCCATCGCTCACCTCTTTGACCTCATCTTCCGTGAGCATCCCATCACCGTTCTTGTCGCACCTGAGTCAGACGCGGAGGAGAATTCGTTTCATCAGTAGTTGAATAATGGGCGTGCCGTTTGGGCAGGAACGAGGGGCGGTGGACCTTTACATGTCAAAGAAAATGCGCAGCCGCGAGTCGAAGTTCTGGTCGGTCATCTCCTCCCAGAACTCCTTGAGCTGCTCCTTGGTGATGCCGCCCTCCGGCTCCAGGTTCCGCCTCCGCGCCAGAGCCACGAACAGCTCGCCGGCAAACTCCTTGGAGTCCCCCATGCCTTGAGAATGAGATCAGTCAGTCAGCCACGGATCATCCATTGATCATGGGCACCAGCAACACGAACAGCTCGCCAGCAAATGATTTTAGTGATACTATTGCATTTGCATCGCCTGCTTCAATTTGCTGACAGATGAAAGCATGGGTGGAATTATATGGTGATGGTCACTACTCACTAGCTAGAATCTTGTTTGTTCGAGCTGATCGACTACTGCTCAAGGACCACTTTGGAGTAAATTCATTAAAATTTGGGAAGAGTAATTTTTTTTTCAATCAGCATGACTAATTTGGGAAGACCCTTGGGGAGCGAATGACGGTGTAGCTCAGTTACGTAGGCTTGTGAGCTTGTCCTGCCAAGGCACAGTTCAAGGTAGCATGAAAGAACTGTTTCAAGCACAAAAATGAAAAAGAAAACAAACAAGAATTCCTAAAGCAAGCATAAGAAAGAAAACAAGCAAGAATTCCTAAAGCAAGCATAAGATTCCGATGCACATATAACCATTGCTATGCTGTCATGTCAGTGCCTTGCGGTTCTTATCAGTATCTCAGCGATCGATTATTTGGAGTTTATTTCCAGTCTGGATCAAACCAAAGTACTTAGGCAGCATGTGGCCAACCGACAGAAGAGGCAATCTCGATCGAGCAGGAGCAGTAGTACACCAGTACTCTTACTTACCGATGCACTTGCCGAAGCTCTCCTTCTGGAGTCGCCCGCTGCCCTTGTTCATGTCATCGAAGCGGCGTTCGACGGCCTTCCAGCCCTCCTTGCCGCCGGAGGTCTTGTCGAGGAAGCGCAGGCCGCGGAGCCCCATCTGCGCGCTGGACTGCATCCGCGTCATCCGGCCCGGCCGCATCCCGGCCACCCCCTCGGGCACCTTCATCGACACCCGCGACGCGAACTGCCGCACCCCCGACGCCAGCCGCGACGGCTGCTTCATGAGCCCGCGCGCGAACCCTCCCGGCGGCGGCGGGAGCCTCCCCGCCCCCGCCCCCGCCCCCGCACCCGCCCCGGGCGACTGCGCCCTGCTGCCCCCGTCGACGACGGTGATGCCCTCCAGCGGCGGCGATCGCCGGTCCCCGTACCCCGCCATGTCGCGGCCCACCAGATAACCCGCAATGCCGATCACCGCCGGCCGGCCCGCCCGCTCGCTCTCAAAGGAGGAGGATGGCGGCCGGGCCCACCTGCGGGCGAGGGGTGGTGGTGGGGGGCAAGAGGAAGCAGGGGGGCAGAGATGGCGGGTAACATGCGCGTCCTCTCTCTCCCAGTTATAGCCGTTGAGGCGCCGCGCGGCCACGGCGATCTACCTGGCGACGGCGCGCGAACCGTCGGATACGAGATCGGCGGCCCGCGTGGCTGTCCCCACCCGCCGCGAGATATCGGGTTGGTGAGCCGTGCGCAGCGCCGCCGTATCGCGCGAGTTTCTCTTTCCTTCCGTCGCGGGAAAGACCGGGCACACGTGGGCGTATATTCGCCGTTTGATGAGGACGGACGGTGGGAGATGTGAGCGGGAAGGGGGCGTTAGGTAGGGCGGGTTGAGAAACGTGGCGCCTGCTCTCTTTTGCCAGGGACGGCGGTGCCCGGAGGCTGACAGCGTGGGGCCGGCCAGAAAGGAGGTTTGTTGGTGCGTGTCGTGTGTGCACGGCTTTGCCGCTGGCAGCTGGGCCACGGCAGTCATCGGAAGGTGGAGAACAAAAGCGAGGCATATCAATGTCCATTTGTTGTGGAGTTTTGGTCTATTATTGATGATGAACTCAACTCTCAACGGTTTTAGTTTATATAAGTTATATACGATGGAGGGGTACCAAAATGGGTAACAAAAATGAAGGATCGTGCACGTATGGTTTTATCATGGGAGCCACGTTTCAGTGAAACGGTGCATGTACGCGCCAAATTGCCAGCCTCTCAAGTATATATAAGAGTATATATATATATGGCATGCATAGTACGGTGCCGTTCGGCTGTCACAAAAGTCGGCTTTTTCAGCTTCTTTTTTTTAGCTGAAACAACATTTTTCTCTCACAATAATTCAACAGAAACAGTGTTTTCTAGCCAAATTCAGCCTCTCAAGTATGTGATCTGTACTGGATTATTAGGACAAAAATGCACTACTGGCAGTATCAAGGCCCCTACAGAACTTGTGCCAAGACCACCACGCACACTGTCAGTCTGTCACACTGATGTCGAATGATACTTGTCGCGTACGATGAGGATCATCAGAGCTTGGAAATTGTTTTATTTCTCCAATACAACCTTTCAAATGTTTTTTTTTCTGGAACAAAAAAACGTGCAATGTCACGCACTAGAACATAATAATCTGGAGCCACACGATCACTGGCTTCGAGTCCGATACAGACAAGGTTATCCCGCTGATGGCGATGTTATTGTAGCCGTTGCGTGCAAGGGCCGTGCACATGCATAACGCCATCTTTAGTAGGAGTATACAGTATCTATCGCTAAACAAGCTACTAGGAAATAAAAATCCTACTCCTATAGGGCCCCGTTCGGCTTACGAGAAGTCTCCATCAGAGATAGCACACGCAAATCTCATTCTTTTTGGCTGTAGACAAGCATTGCAATAGTAGTGTGTATGCATGCAAGTTGAAGTTTGCCTGTTCCCTGCAAACACACACTGCACGGGGCCAAGCAACAAAACCCTTTTTGCTGATTGAAATGACTGGACTGGGGATGGTAATTGATGGTAAAGCTTGATGTGATTCCACGGCAAGAGAACCGATTATTATCATCCATTGCATGCCCGACGGCGTGATGGATTGAAAGAACAGAAACACTTGATCTGAGCTGCCGGGTACCGGGCTGCCGGCTATCTCATGCCGGAGCAGCAACGAGACGCATGGTGAGGCGGAGATGTCAGAGGCCCGAGCGAGCCACGTGATTTCTGATCGGGTTCAGACAGAATTCGCCTCGCAGGTAATCCATGCTTGTACCTTGCTTGCTAGTGCGTGAATGTTGTCTGCAGCAAAGTAAGTATATGTCTATATATATATCATCAGGCCTTTTTTTACACATCGATCTGAAATTCGTAGGCGTGTACTGCGTGTCGTCAGGTGGCCTCGCTTCTTTCAGTTTGCAATGCAAAAGGCCAAAAGCATCAGATGTGCAAGCCATGCGTTGCCCGGTGGAGCTTTTCGGAAAGGCGCCAATGATCTGAAATCCTGTCGGGAATACTTTATTTTAGACATCTTGACGGTCTATCATTACGGTCTCTGGACAGAATGCTCAGGACAATTTATCAGCCAGAATCAACCTTACTTTTCTGTTACGAGAACAGTATTTTTCTCTCATAATAAATCAGTCCTACAAATTAGCCGCAGCAGCAATAAGTCCTACCGAACAGGACCTTTACCATTACCCTCAACTTGTCAATGTCATCAAATGCTATAGGACCCTGCTAAATGGGCCGTTGGGCCGGTCTGATGGGCTGGACCAAATGGCCGAGTACCAGAGCGACAGGGTGACGAGGAGTTACTGTAGATACGGAAGTACTGTAGCAGTAGAATTAGTATACCTTGGAAGGTCGAGCAGAGCCGAACCAGCTTAAAAGCCTAAGCCTGAGAGGCTGTTAACTCCGGTTTGAACCTTTTGTGCGAAGCGAGGACGAAAGCGCAAGCGAATTAATTAGCAGGTGTGATCCATTCAACGCGTAGAGTGGATCTTATCTGTCTTTCCGGGCTGGGGCGTTGCAATGGTATTCAGAGCCAACTCTCGTGGTTTCACGGACGTATGGCTCGAGAGCTCGGACATGTTGTGCATGCTCTGCAAAAGCATGTCACTTGGGGCGGGGAGCTGGGAATATGGACGTGGGCCAAGAGAGTCGATTCTGGACATTTGTCTCGTTTGGGTAGGTTGATTCGGTTCTCGACGAGGACGTTGAGTCCTCAAGGGTGGATGTATGTGAGACCCGGCTAAATGGGCTAAGTTGGACTGGTTGACGGGCTGGGCCAAATGGCCGAGTACTGTATTGACAAGAAGCCTGTTCGGTTGGCTGGTTCGTATCATTGCTGGTTCGTGAGGAAGTACAGCTGGCTGGTTTGTGTGAGAGAAAAATATTGTTCCGGCTGGAAATTTACGATCGTTTACGACAAGCCACAGCCAAACGAACAGGCTGAAGGCATGCAGGGTTGCTGTAGCCGTGGAAGTACTGTAGCAGTAGAATTAGTACAACTCAGAAGCTAAAGCAGAGCCGAACCAGCTTAAAAGCCTGGGAGGCTGTTAACTTCGGTTCGAACCTTTTGCGCGAAACGATGACAAAAACGTAAGAAAGTTAATTAGCAGGTGTAATCCATTCAACGTGTAGAGTGGATCTTAGCTGTCTTCACGGGCCGGAGCATTACAACCTTACATGGAGAAAACACATTTTGATTTTTTTTCCACCTCATGGTTTATATGCAGTAGTAGTACTTCGTGCTTGCTTGGTCATTACGCACGAAACGACACGGACCGGATTTCTTGACCACGTGCTCTTCTCCAACTGTGACACAGCTAATAGCTTCTTTCGGTCGTTGGCAGCAGCTGGAAACTGCATGCGATTGCAAATTTGCAATGCAATCAACAGAGCCGTCTACCGGTAGGAGCTGAAGCTGGCGAAGAGCGATCGTAGAGAAGCCGTCGCCGTTCATTCGGTCGCCACGACGCCACACCCTGGCCGTCGCCCACGCCGCTTTCGCAGCTACGACAGCTCGAGATGAGACACCTGAAACCGGCCAAAAGGAGGGAGGGAGCGAGTGAGACGGCGGCGAGAGTTGCCGGTGACTAATCGGCTTTCGCTTTGCCCGCGAGCCAGTGGACGTGGAGCTCGCTGTCGGTGGGTCTCTCTCACTGTCAGCCACCCCACGGTGGTTAGCCGCACGTGCTCCTCGGCCATCGGGGGCCCTCCGGCGGTCCGGCCATGGCCCTGCGTTGCTTTGCCCCTGGCCAGCCGCCAGCTCGACTGACAGTGTGCTTAACCATAGTTTGGGTTTCCTTTTGCGTTCACAATGAAAAGGGAGATTATCATACATGATGCCCCTTTATATTAGACCTAATAACTAATTAAAAGCTGAGTCGTTCATTTAAAAATTGCGCCTCGAATTTCAGAAAAGTAGTGTGCATCGCAAGAGCTCCGATCGGTTTCGTTAGTCCAAGCAGTGTTCACACCCGACCAAGATTAGACGGACACATCGTTTCTAGACCAAAGCTCCTCCTCCCCTATGATTAGGTGATCCATCATTGCCAGAGTTTTTCTTTATTAGGTGCGACTCCGATCTTTGGCAACGGTTCACCGGATTCTTCAGCTAGCTACGCGGAGAGAGAGGCCGGCGTGGCGTGGCCTGGCCTTGTTAAATCCGTAGCCGTGCGACGTTGTGCTTGGCACTAAAGAAATGGTGTCCGGAATACGGGAATAGAATGTTCCGAGCCGCTGTTGTTTATACGCCAAGTCAAGGTCACCCGCCTCTGTATAGTCTGAAGACTGCAGGGGAAGGTTGGGAGGGAGGGGGACGAGCCGAGCAGTTGACGATCTCGCACGAGACGAGTGGGTGGCGAGATCGGCGTGGCCGCGCGAGAGGATGCACGAGAGCCTTGCAGAGGTCGCGTTCGCAGCCGCATGTCTCGCACGCCAGCACGCCGCCCGATCAATCAGGCCGCGGCAGCCGCGGGGGGTCGTCGCAAATTTGGTGCCGAAGAACTGGGCCGCACGTTGGGTTTGGTGGGGGAGAGGGAGACCACGCCACACACATGCTACCAGAGTGAGAGCCGGCGTCCGCGCCGGATGAATCCTCCCGTTTCCGACGCGATTTTTCTTTCCATGCCGCCTACGCTGGCTACGGACCTCGACGAAACCATAGGAAAATGAAACTGCGTTCGTTCCTGGCTCCTCTTGTTAAGTTGTTTCCTGTATGCTTCGTTCGATCGGCGACTATGTGGCAACTGGCGAGCGGACCGAACGATTATTTTACTTGGGATACACGGATTAGTGAGATACTACTTTGGATTACTAATACATGAAGCATTAAATACTTTGGATGCGCTCACTCAGCACATGGCTGTGATCACTTTTCTGACGGTTGTTTACCTGTTTCCCTCCCTGCCTAAAAGGCTAAAGGAGGCATTCATTCATTCTGCACATCGATCGGTATCTACTACGGTACGATGGTTAGGAGAAACCGAGCTGATCCACCGGTTTATGATATGATATGACACCCGTTTTAATCATCCATTAGCTAGCGCTCAATGGATCGAGCTTCATGCTGCTCTCGGCCAAGGGGAAACGGTCGAGTCTCGCTTCTCACTGGTAGCTCGATCGTCGTTTTCAGCGATCAAACGAGCACTGAGAGTCTTTGCGACGTCCGGCCGGGTGTTCCCATAAGACTTTAAGAGAGGTTTGGCAAGTACATCATCCCCTGATCGAGATCGTATCATCATGCGCATCAGTATCAACCAGCTATGAGCGTCTTGTCCTGAGATGGAAAAGGAGAGGTTCAAGCTTGCTTATGTGGGGGGCACTGGAGCAGTGCATGCATATGCATGAGGCTCTGCATAATTTTGACAGCCACCATGAAGAGATGATTATCCTATCTTGATCATACAGGCAGCGGGACATGATGGTGCGTGTAGGGTGCCGTGGCGTTGCTGCCCTGGTGACCTGCAGGTGGGGTTTCAGTACGATACGGTTCATGAATGAAGTGGACGCTTCCTTGCTTGCACATCAGCAAGCTGGGGCTACAGCAACCATTTGAAGGAGTAGACAATTATATGGGGCATTAGCCATATAATACAGCCAAGTTTTGGCATCTGTACAGTGATTAATTAGGTGGTGCGTATATGCATTTTGGTCTTGTCGTCAAACAGGACAGACTGAGACTCGTCTGGCGTGTATGCACGGGCTATCTCTGTGGTCAAGCTTACAGTTCAGTCCTTGCTGCTAAACCGTGTGTCCATTTTATTTTCCAAGATATGACAGCGCAAAAGCTGTATCCAATAAGGAAATCAAGTAGAAGCAAATTGAAAGGGGGTACGGTAGCTCTAATATTTTAGATGGTCACTACTAGAGGTATGGCCATCACTTGCGATGTATCACTGCAGCCTGGCCACTAACCGTGCATCACTGTAATTATAAGGGCCTCTCCAACAATAGGCTACGTCGCTAGCTAGGGATAGAAAGAGTAAAATACTACTAACTAGCGAGTTCCTCGTCGCTAGCTAGAAGCCAGGAATACGAGCGCGTGAGTGGCTCATGTTCCTGCTTTTCTCTGGTAGCCAATGAAGAGAGCGTAGTGAAGCTAGTGGACATATTAGTTTAATATATTTAATACAGGTCAGCCGGCACTTCGACGCAGCCGTTGCAGACGCCCTAATAGCTGAAAATGACTGAGCGGTGTGGAACATGCTAGGTATATTGCTACCGGTTGGTGGTGGCTGCTTCGAGCCTTCGTTTTTTTTTTTGTTTTTGAAAGTTCATATATATTAAAACATTAGAACCAGAGTACATAGATTTGGGAAATAAATTCCCAATTGCATGGTGGAAACCACTGAGCGGCACAGAAGAGAGCTATGCCTACTTTAAGAGACTGCATCCCAAGAGCAGAAGCTAATCAAGTAAAGTTGAATATGTCCTCCAAATTCGAATCTCCTAAAGTTGTCGGAAGGTCTGTTGAATGCCCCATTGGGAAAACGGTGAACACTATCACCGGGCAATGGCGACAAAGACCACCTAGGGCCTCCCTTGTGCATTGTAGCTCTGGAGGTTGGAAGCTGAGTCGAAGATACGAAGTTAGCGACACCGGACTCAGACAGTCACCTCTACAGAGACGACGAATCAGAGATTGCATCAAGGATCGAACATGGAATCCACCCTAACAAGGACGACGACCCACGAAGAAGTAGCACAACAGATAAGCGCCTTGTATCGCACTAAGCGCGTGTTTAGTTGGGACCCCAAATTCCAAAAAAAAAAATGCTACAGTACTCATCACATCAAATCTTGCGATACGTGCATGGAGCATTAAATGTAGATGAAAAAAAACTAATTACACAGTTTGGTTGAAAATTACGAGACGAACGTTTTGAGCCTAATTAATCCATGATTGAACACTATTTATCAAATAAAAACGAAAGTGCTACAGTAACCCAAATTCCAACTTTCACCCAACTAAACACACCCTAGGGAAATGTTCGACGAAGGCCCAGCCACACTCGGTGTCGACTGGTTGTGCAATTGGAACAGACCAACCAGTATCAATAGTGACTATGAAAGTCCACCCCACAACAATATTTGGCTTGTTCGGCTGGTTTTTTCAGCTGAAACAGTGTTTTCCTCTTACAACAATTTAGTCAGAACATTGTTTTTTAGCAAATTTCAGCCAGACCCCGTTCGGCTTGCTGAATCTTGGCTGAAACTTACTGAAAATATTGTTCTGACTGAATTATTGTGAGAAAAAATACTATTCCGACTGAAAAAAATAAGCCAAACAAGTTAAATATGCGGTAAGCCGAACAAACTAAATATGGACTTATGACTCGAATCGGTAGCCATACACCGTACAATAGCATTACCTTTTGGTTGGGGTCCCTGGCAGGTGGGGACCAGGACTCACCCCGTAGGCTCCTTTCTTTCCTCTCTGTCCATTACATACACCACAAGTTAGAAAATTCATTTGGTAATTTTTCATTGCAGATGAAAGAGATAATAATAGTTCGGAGCTTCGGTTATGCTACCTGAAGTATAAGGAAGGAAGCACAATGTTTAAAGGAAGTTGGTAGTTGGCATATTAATCTTATGGTGCAGTTCTATCGGTTGGCCATCACTACTGGTTTATGATGACATAGTTTAATAGTTTAGATGCAATTGAGAGTTCATGTTAAATTATTTCTTTGTTGCATAGGTGGGTAATTTGTGAACATTCTTAGCCTAGTAGTCACAAGAGTCTTAAGTTACACCTCAAGTAGTAATATTGAGAATTTTAAGTTTATTCCAGCGCGTCTTGCAAAAATTAATACCGAGGCTCCATTACCCTCGAGTAGTAATATTGAGATTACTAAAATTTGAAGAAAAAAAACGCAGAAATTGAAAGCGAGCGCTCTTTGGCACTGTTACAATCATGATGGATGGATACTGAATACTGACTCTTTTTCCAATCAACTTTGTTTGGCTCCACTGTGGAAGCGGACACATTGCATCTAGTGGCTAACCTAGGGGTAGGGCTGCCCGTGCTGCAGCCCGTCTATGGCTACAAAACTCCATAGACTTACTTCATCAGCTATAAAAAATAAAGAGAAAAAATGATTTAGTCCTTCATTACATGGTTCAGCCCGGGGCTTAGCAGATTTCTAGGTCCGCCGCTGATTGCATTCGATTCTTATCTTTGTTATCTCCGGTCTCGATTATTAGATAGCGCACCAGTCGGCGTATGGTGCGATGTTCATCGGATCGACCTCGCCTTTCGGAGCTAAGTTGATTTGGGGGACGCGAGCACCGCCCAAGGTCAGGTTCTTCTGGTTGGCTATGCATCGTCGTTGCTGGACAGCGAATCGTCGGATGCGTCATGGCTGCAGGACAGTGACGATTGCATCATGTGTCTTCAAGCATTTGAAACCCTGGATCATATCCTGCTGGGTTGTATCCTCAGCCGTCAGATCTGGATAATCCTCCTGTCCAAGCTTGGGCTCACAGCTGTGGCCGCTCACGGTGACGTCGACACCTTCCGCTGGTGGCCCTGGGCTAGGCGTAGGGTGCACCAAAGCAGCAGGAAGGGCTTCGATTCGCTAATCATGCTAACCTGCTGGGTGCTTTGGAAGGAACGCAACGCACGGACGTTCACAAATGAAGCCAAGGACGCTCGAGAGCTATGTCTGGAGATCCGACAGGAGGCCGACTTGTGGTCGAGGGCCGGGTATTCGACCCTGTCGTCGCTCACTTCGTTCATGTAATTGGTCACTTGTGACGCTGGTTTTTCTTTTGCCGCTCGGTTTTATGTTTGTGCTTCTAGACGGGGCAACCTTTGGTTACCTTACGTCGACGTTGTCGTTATTTGTTTGGATGTTCTCTACTTCCTCTTAATGAAATACGTGCTACAGTGCACGTTCGAGAAAAAAAAGGTAGCGCACCAGATTCTAGTAGTCTATGCATGTCATAATCACTTTATTCTTTTAGAAGTGAATTAAAGATGTGCGGTACTTGTCTAGCTTGGTCTAAAAATTCGCCTCCATAATTTTAGAAAACTTCCATATATATGGTTGGCTAACTTTAACCGTTAAAGTTTAAGAAAATTTATATCATGTAGTGAAGCCGACCCCGATAATGTTCCCAGCTAGATTCATCACTGGTTCCTTCATGCTCTTTTTCTTTGTCCATTTTTCAGCAAATATGTAGTATTTCTGACAAAGTCACGCTGTCCTTGATCTCCCCAGTTTGTAGCACAATACTCCTGTAGGCATTTTACTTGTCGCAAAATTACGAGGGTGATAGGGTCTGCAACCTCACTATCACTTCCACTACCTGTGATGCGTTCAAGAAAACAACTAGCGAACTCATCTTCACCTTTCACTCTTCAGTCCACATTAAATTAACCTGAAAGCCGCAGCATGATTCCTTACCACTTCAGGTAAAGAAGTTGCATTAATCAGCTAGTAGAAAGTTGCACTGTCTTTGTTCCGCCACTGCTGAGAGCGCTCCCTAGCGTAAACCTGCTCCCTCTTTATCCTCCGTTCGGCGTCTCTTTTCCCTGAAACATCTATCTCTGTTCAGCATCTCTCGCTCACACAAGTGACAGGTGTGGCTGCGCGATCAGACACGTGGATTACGGCGACACTGACGCGGGCATGGAAAGCACAGGGATCGACCACACCCACCAGGGCACCAGGGCACCAGGTACATACATGTGGGATTCACCATCGCCGTCGCCCTCCATCTCGCGACCTGTCCATTCGTGTAAGGCATGGGTCTGTTCAGCATTAAAGCCGGCTGATGAGTCATTGTCGCTTTTGGCTCTTCCATCAGCAATTCAGAATGGCTCTATTCATATTCATAACCATGGAATTTGAATCGATGTTTGGTCAGAGATCCAATTGTGCGGAACACCTCTATGGGCCTATCTGGTCGCTGGACAGTTGAGACACAGTGTAGTGTAGTAGGACCGTATGTAGCCTGTAGGAGTACCACTGTGCCAAACTCATCAGAGTCTGCGTAGCACTGTAGTGTAAGACACTGATGAAGTGATGAGGTCTTGGTCAGTGCAGTCTGCGTCCGTGCGTCCCTTTCAGGACCATTACCATTACTAGCCCAGGAATCTTATCTTAGGAAGAGGCGATTTCCTGAGCCGGCGAGAAGAAGACACCCCGGATTTGTTCCTTTGTTAATAGAAACCTATTACAATCTTTCACGAATATTTTGTTGTGTTCCTTTTTCTGAAACACACTGTCCTTCTAGTTGCATTCCGCAGCAGCCTTTTGCTAGCAAGTGGATCTGGTTGTTTTCACCCTGTCTTTTTTTGCAGTATTTGCTGCCCTCCTCCTGTGGCGTGTAGATTTCCACGTAAGAAAGCCTAGTATATATTTGGGTGATGTGAGCTGCCTGTGATCGTGCGTCGAGTGTAGAACCCTATCACTTTTGGCTGGTGATGCCTTTCGATGCCTCCTATTGGCATCAAAACAATGATGCTGGACCGGTTTGATGAGCCCCTGCCCCTACCAAGCCAGTGGCAGCGTAGTGAAGGTTATGCACCCTTTGTTGGTTTCAGACAGGGCTTATGAGCCGGTTAATAGTATTTTTCTCTCACAACAAACCAGCACCAGCCGTGCTTATTAGCCCAGGAACAAACCAGCGAACAGGCAGATGATCCGTTTGTTAGGAAAAGAAGCCTCGATTAAGACTTTGATTCAATCCCTTGCCATTTGTTTATGACCCTTTCTTTATTTTCAGGAAAGAGCTTTTATCTCGTTGTTGCAGTGCAGCGAGGCATTGTTAACAAGGCATGACAGAGACCTTGATTGACCTAAATAGACACGCACAATGATTAAAACTTTAGTAGTTAAGTAGTTCTACCGTTATGTATCTCTAGTGGAGAACCTTACTTTTATCTAATGGAGTGAGTAATGGAGCTACTATCTTTTTGGTCCTTTTTTTTTGGTTATTTATCTTGCAAGAAGGTGAACGAATCATTCTGTTTGCCCAAAAAAATGTCTGCCCAAAATACGATTGCAATTTGCTTGGAGGACAGTTTTATTTGCTTGAAAGATTTATTAAGAGACAATCTCACAACTTTTGTTGTAGTCAGGATACCCGGCTCTCACCCGAGAGACCCGGGTTGGAGTCCCGGCAACGGAAAATTTTTTTCATCTTCGGCATCTGTGTCGTTGTGTGTTTTTACTAACGGTAGGTCGGTAGCTCTATCCGATCGTGTAACCACAAATCACCAGACGGAAGCTCACGTGCCTGTGTGGCCTTGACTCCGCGTACGACCACCGAGCGTTGCGGCAAGACGTACGGTGCTAGAGCTAGGCCGGCCGGTGCAAAACGCAGACATCTTACCGGCCATGGAGGCCACGGTTCTGGACGGGGTCGACATGTTCTCATTTTCTCGTCGACTCAGGTATCACTGTGACCTCGCGTCTTACTCTATCAACTTGTCTCAATTTTTTCCCCTGATAATGCTATGGGTAGAGCGTCCGTTTCGTTGGTGGGCCTCAACGTCCGAAGTTCCGAACGGCCCGATAGACAACACTGTAATCCGCACAGAAATAAAAAATAAAAAATTGCCTCTCACCTTCTTCTCGAATCACCACTGTTCCCCCATACATTCTCGAACCAATTCTCCACGCCCGCATCGCCGTGGCTTGCTCCATCGCAACCGCGCTGCCACGCCCGCACCGCCGCGTCCGCAATGCACCGACGTGCTGCACCGCACGCCGAGCGCCGCCGCCTGCTTTCGTGTCTCCCCACCGCCACTCACCACTCGCCGCCGAGTTCTTCGAGCCGACACGGCAGGGTCCACGACGACTGCTCCGGCACGGCGTTCTTCACCACGCTCGGCCGCTTGCTTGCCGTCATCCTCCCTCTCCACTGAACCATATGATGTTACATATATTGCAATGGCTAAACACGTATGTTTCGTGTATGTTCCATATGTTTCATCTGTTGTAGACATATGTTGTAAATGTATGTTCCAAATGTTTCAGCTGTTTTAGATGCATGTTTCATGTGTTTCATCTAGATGTTGCAATGGCTATACAAGTATGTTTCAATAGTATACTGCATAAGTTGCAACGGTCGGATGAATGTTGCAGAGGAGATGAGACGTTAGGACAGGAGAAGGGGTGCGGCGGGGATGGCGCCGCGACGGGGGGAGAAGCGTGGCGTGGTGGGGGAAGGAGCACGACAGGCTTGACGCTGGGGGCGCAACCGGGATGGGGGTCGAGTTGTGGATGGTCGGACGCGGTCACTGGAGCAGGATCGTTCGCGGGCGGCGGGGCGTGATTCGCTGGCGTGGGATCTGATGCGAGCGCGGGGGTGTCCGATGCGAAACGGTTGCAGGTGTCGGAGCTGCGTCTAGACATGGGCCAGGGGTCGGACGCCCGGGAGCTAGCCGTGCCCATAAAAAAAAGTCTCATTTTGGTATAAAAATACGTCCTATTGGAGCTGACGTAGTACTGGCAAGACTGACCGAGTGACCGACACAGGCCTTGTAACTTTTTTTTTAAGGAAACACAGGCCTTGTACCTGATGTCTGGTACTGGGAAAACCGAGTGAACGACACAGGCCTTGTAATAGTGGAGGGCTCCCGTGCAACGGTGCAAAGCCTGGTATCGAGACTACTTTGGCGGCCCGATGGCCGTTAAGATGACCTCTGGAGAAGGTTAAGAAGTCTTCAATCGGGCCCAAATACGTTTCAACTGCTGCTTCGGTAACAGCCCAAACTGCGGGACAATTGCTTTTGTGGAGCGGGCCGAGTGGCTCAAATTACCTGCACCACTTAAACGATTATCAGCTTCTAAAAAAAACTTAAATGGTTATCTAAAAAATATATGTACGGCAAAAACCGTAGGAACAGGAATAACACAAGAATTTGATAGAAATGTATATGGAAAATAGAGGAATTGAAACCATAGGAATTTTGTTAGAACATGTGTTTGGATGGGTCTATAAAAAAACATAGAAATCAAAGTTTCTTTAAGAGATATTTCCTTCAAAAAAAAATGTGTCTTTGTTCTATGGCCTTTTTTTTTTTTCTTGAACTTACCTGGCCCGAAAATGAAAATCTCTTCCTTCTATTGCCTTCCGTCCAATTCAGGCTATTGACGGTGTTAAGTGTGAGATAAAATGACGTTGCTGCCCTTCCTGTTTCCAGAGTTAGAATACAAGATTGCATGGACTGTTATGTGGACTGGGTGAAAGGGTAGGGGGCCTTTTAATCTTGACCGCATATCAGAAGATGAATGGCTCAGGTCCACAGGTATGCATAGTATTTCTGGTGTATTTTGGATTTATTTTTGTGAGAAAAAACGGACAGATGACATCACGTGTTCACCATAGGCATTGCTCGGCCGCACGTTCGATTCGGCGCAAGCACAGCAGCGCACCTGCGTGCGTGTGTGCACGGAGAGGGCGCACAGGCCTTAGCGCTCGGCTCGGGCGCTCGGCCATGCATGGGACCGCCTCGAAGCTCTGCTCCAGCAGTTGCACCTGCTCAGCCATCAGACGGAGAAGGAGTTGCTGGTGAGCAAGACGTCGCGTAGGGAGCGGAGCGGCCGAAGAGCCCCTCCGAGATGGCGCCAGCGAAGGCGTGACGTCCAGCGTGCCGGGAGGCCGGCGAGCTCGGCGGGGACGTTGCCGGAGACTTTGCTGTGGGCGAGGAAGAGCGATTGGAGCACCTCGAGGCGAAAGAGGCCCCGGCCAAGGGTGGGAGGGGGGCCGGCTGGCCGTGGATCCGGCGGTGGCCCCTGGCCGGAGATCCAGTCGGCACCCTCCTCCATACTTGCTCGCTCGGTGTTTTTTCACCACCCTCTTGTGCTGCGGTAGAAACAGAGAAAGAGATCAAAATAAGCAAAAGGTATATTTTAGTCATTTCGCGTGTAACCGGAGACCTTAACAGACTTGACGGAAGGCCGCAAAAGGAAGATATTTTCGTTTTCATGTCAAAAAGCCATGAAATGAAGACTTATTTTTTGGAAGACCATACAGGTAAATATCTCTTTCTTTAACCATACTCTTGGCCCTAATGAAATTAATTTCATATAGCAAAATCTTGACATCATTTCTTGGCCTCTCGGCTCCGCCTCCCTGTTCTCTCACCTGATCACATGATTTGCCTCGATCCTACGCTTTTCCGATGGAAACAATGAAGCTGGAGTAGATGTTTCTTTCCTACACTTTTCCCGTGAAAGTTAAACCATAGGAAAAATCCCTTTACTTTTCCTTGGAAGGATTGTGGATTCATGTGTTTTTCCTTTAGAAATCCTATGAAACAGAGGAGGCCTGGTTTTGTTTCCTGCTGTCGAAGCGGCTCCTTGCGTGGTGACTGCAGAAGTTCAGTTTATCCAAGCAGGACAATGCAGAAAGGATGAAGGACAACGCGTGACTGCAGAAGTTCAGCCAAGCAGGACAATGCAGAGATGGGAGAGTTGAGAAATGTGCTCCGAGGCAATGCAGCGATGACACTGCGAATCAGGCAACCAGGCTGGCAGGCAGCTTTGCTAGCTGCGGATTATTCCAAAAGTCAAAGGCGTACGTGCGAATTGCTTGTCTACCATACACGAATACAGGTGCCAGGCTCGCAGCAGACGTTCAGTGGAGTTACCCTCCTGAATCCTAACCAAACACCCCTCCCAGTCCCAGGCTAGCCGCTCGCAGCAAACCTGGATTCAAAAAAACTATCTCAAATGCCAGCACATATGCCAATATCAAATCAAACGCTTTCAAGCATGACAGCGCACATCAAATGCTCGCTACAAAACCCACTCGTTCGGCAGAGCAATTCAAGCATCCATCGATTCATTACGGCCCTCTCTGGAACACAGGAACGCAAGAACACAGGAATAGGAAAAGCATAGGAATTCCACAGGAATGCTACTGCAAAACATAGGAATGAAAAACATAGGAAAGTTTACAGTATTGGTCTTTGGATGGGTATAGGAAATTCACAGGAATAGAAGATCCCCAATGCATTGATTTTAGTTAACTAATCCCTCCCTGGGTACACGTGCACCAGCAGTATACATCAACAAACTTGCCAGTCCTTTGCATCGTTCCTACGCGCAAGCCAGCAAAAGAATGAGGTTTGAGTACATGTTTCTTTCCCGTAAAATTCCTGTGAAACCATAGGGTAGCTACAGTATTCCTTTGGATTTCCTACGCTGCTTTCCTATGAACCAAAGGCGTCTACAGTACAAAGTCCTCAGGATTATTGAATCCTGTGTTTTTCCTATGACTACCCTCCCTTCCAAAGGAGGCCTAAAAGTCTGATTAAAACTAACGCAGAGCAATTCAAGCATGAAGCATCCATCGATTCATTAAAACTTCCGAGACATGCTACTGACAGCCGAGACAACGTTATTAGTCCTATTCTGTCCTGCCACAAGGCAACTAAACTTCAGAGACCTTGACAATTAACATTGCCAGATAGGAGAAGCTAGACACGAAAATTTACTTGCTACTACTGTAACTAGGCAACAGCAATCAGCAGCATGATTGGACGGGAGAGCTCAGTCGAACACCTCGAGCGCGTCGTACTCCGAGCCGGAGATGGCGTCGGCCATGACGGCGGCCGGAGTGAGTTTGCCATCGGCCTCCAGGAAGAGACGCACCAGGTTCTTGGAGTAGCCTCTGACCAGCGCCGCGCCCTTCTGTGCCGCCACCACCGGCATGGAAGCTTTCGACGTCCCCACGTTCCAGAACACCACCTCCGGCGCCGTGAACCCAGCGTCCATGTACCGACTGCTGATGCCCTGGTACTCCGTATCCCACGCCGCCGCGGGGCCGGCCCACCCATCGAAATCCATGTCGCTCAGCGCGAAAATCCTCTTCACCATCATGTCGCTGCGCAGCCCGCCCGCCACCGCCGTGCTCAGGATCTTGCTGAACACGCCCTGCAGGTTGGCGCCCTTCTTGCGCTTACCGAGGGTCTCCACCAGCGGCTGCAGCTTCTCCTTGAGATTGGCGCCTTGCAGTTTGTGCAGCTGGTGCGTCTCGTCGAAGGTGACCACCCTCCCCTTCCACGGCTCCTGGCTCAGCTCCGAGATCAGGAGCCCCAGCGCAACGGCTGCCGAGACCGCAGGGTCCGTGGCGGCAGTACCGGTCATGAGCCCGCACACCGCGATGCAGTTGTCCAGCCGGCCCTCCGCAGACAGGGCGTACACCATGCTGCGCCACTGGAGCTCAGCGGCATCGTCGTGCTCCCCTTTGAGAGCCGGGGCGATCAGCTCGTGAGGCAGCACCGCGCCCGCAGCCATCCTAGCGTGGCCCGTGCGCACCTCGTCGTAGAAGCCTGCCACGCGGGGCTTTGTCGCGCTTCTGGAAAGCCTCCTTGTACGGTTGTACCTTTGCATCGCCACGGACGCCACGCGCTCGTACGGAAGATCATCCAACTTGCCCGCGCTCATGTACACCTCCGAGCTCGAGCGCCTTGCGCAGTGGCACAAGCACCTCGCGGCGGAGACGATCGCGGACGCGGTAGCTTAGTGCTTGTCGGAGAGGTTTAGGTAATCCTGTCTCGACTCGCGCGGAAACATGCGGCGGGCGATGGCCTCGCAGAGCAGGGTCGCGCGGTCGTAGGACGAGCGGAGCGACGGGCACCACTTGGCCGCGAGCCCGATCTTGGTGGTGTCCCCGACTCGGAGGTGTTCGACGTCGGACTTGAGCAGCTCGGCTAATGTGTCGGCGACGCGGTCGTAGAGGTGGCGGAAGGCCTCGTCGGAGGCGTAGCGCGCGATTGCCACCTGCGCGAATAGCGCCTCTTTGTTGAGCTTCTCCTTGGCAGCCTGCGCCTCGCTGACGCCGCGGCGGCGCTTCACGGGATGGCGACTGTTGTCACCCTTGTGCTCGTCCTCGTCGCGGGGGCCGTGGAGGACGAGGTAGAGGATCTCGGGGAGGTCCTTGAGGCATCCGAACCTGGCGAAGTTGGTGGCGAGGGTGAGCGGGTGCCGCGCGTGCATCCAGAGCGCGGCAGCGTAGAAGCCGTCCCTGTCGGACTTGCCGAGGCCGCGGACGCCACGGAGATGGCAGACGAGCTTGGATGCCGTGCGCGCGTCGTGGGACCAGGCCGCGTCGAGGAGCACGGCGAGGTCGGCGTCGGAGGTGACGCCTGGGACGACCTGGAAGAAGAGGTCGACGCAGGGGTCCCCAGAGGAGGCGTACGCTAGCGGCCGCCCGGACCGCAGTACCACCTCCTCCTTCGTCGTCCGTCCTGGCGCAGGCGAGTCTTCGTCCATGGGTGAGGGTGAGTTCTCGTCGGACGAGTGGTCGGGGGATGAGCTGCGGATCGGCTTCGGCGGTAGCTTGGCATCAGCGATGAAAGCGATCGGAGGGCCGACAAGGGCGGAGGGTGGGGCCATGGCGGCGGCGGAGGGGTTTGTGGGGGTTTTCGATCGCGAGATCGAGGGGAGGGAGGCGAGGGTTGCAACTTTGGAAGCCTGGAAGGCGTAGTACGAGATGATGGTCGTCGTCTGCGGATTGGAACGCGAGATTTATGGGAGGGGGAGGCGGCGGCTTCAGGAGTTCAGGTCGTGGCGGCCAAGAAAGGCCTGCGCCCTGCGGAAACGCTGCATGATGCAACCGACTTCATACCTGGGATTCTCTGTGAAGATGTCGATTGTGGCGCTGGTGTTTTCCATGTACTGTGTGGGCGTGTGGCTCCAATCAAAATTTCAATTCAATTTCTTCGATATAAGTTGAGGCACTCAACCAGGCCTCAGCGTGCATGAGCGGGGGTACTAAGGATTGCTGAGATATTGAAGGAAATTTTGAAAAAAAAAAAGTGTACGAGGGCAACACGCACTACGGGAAACAGTGACAATGCCGAGTGCTTTATGTTTGCCGAGTGTATTATATCGGGCACTCGGCAAACAGCATCTTTGCTGAGTGTTTACTCCAAGACACTCGGCATATTTATAATTTGCCGCGTGTCAACACTCGGCATATTTAATATTTACCGAGTGTCAACCCTCGGCCTCTAGGGGACACTCGGCAATAACCAACACGTGACCCGCGCGTGCGCCGTTCTACCGGACGGCGTGCCGGCCGTTAGGACTTCGCCGAGTGTCTGTTAGAGACACTCGGCGAAGTATTGATTTGCCGAGTGTTTTATTCCGGCGCTCGGCGAAGTGTATGGGTTTGCCGAGTGTTTATGGAGACACTCGGCGAATCCAAAACTATTTTTCCGTCCTCGGCCCTCCACAATTTTTCTACTCCCCACATACGACATTTGGTACTGCATGTTAAAAGTTGATCTATTTCTTGGTCTGTTTGCTATATTTAGTGAATTAATTTCATTTTGAGTAATTTATTGATTTAAGTGAAATTTGAACTGCAAGTGATTGAAATAATAGAATAAAATGAGTGAAAAAATCATATTCATGTCATTGAATCCGGATTGATGTCTCATACAGGAAATGAAAAGAAATTTCGAACATTTTGTTCAGGAAACACGACCACGAACGTGTGTCCGAATGATTTTAAAACTCTACCAAAACCAAACGAAGTCTGAAAATCACGAGATTTGTCAAGATGTCATGATATCATATATGGAGGTTGTGGTAAAAAATTGAGAATGTTTCGCACAATTTGTGACGTATGATGCTTACAAACGGAAGCATCTCCGGAGAAAATTCGTAGAACTTAGAAGGATCCGATAAGATTTAGAGTCCAAGTGACATGTGAATTGGGTTTGAGTTCAAAATTTTTTGTATAGGCAATACACAACATAGATTAGTTCATGTCAAATTTTGACAATTTTTCAGATCCGTTTGATATTTTTTATTTATTAATTGCAATTATAGAATTTTAGTTGATATAAATTAATTTTGAGCTATAACTGCATGAAATAATATTAGTAGAAAAAACAAATATGCATTTTGAGTGAATTTGACAAGTTTTTTTTTCAAAATATATAGGAAAAAAGTTACTAAAAGAAGCTATTAAAGGTATACATAAAATATTAGCGTAATTTGCCGAGTGTTTCTATATAACACTTGGTAAAGTATCTCTTTGCCGAGTGTCTTATAGAAAACACTCGGCAAAGTCTTGGTGCAGGCCCACTGCCACGCGAGTAGACCTTTTGAAAAAAATAAAAAAGGGGGTATGCCGAGTGCCAGATCGCGGGCACTCGACATACCCCATAACAGTTAACCCGGCGCGACCCCACACGCCACACACACGCACACAACGCACACACGCCACAGACACACGCCGCGACCACCCGACCCCGTCCCGCCGGCGCCCCCGCCGGCGTGCCCGCCGCCTCCCCCCGCCGGCGTCCCCACCCCGCGTCCCCGCCCCCGCTCCATCCCCCGACGGCGCCCTCCCGGTCCCGGCGGCGCGCCTCCGCCCCTCGACGTCGCCCTCCCGGCCCCGACGCGCCACGCCCGCGGCGGCTCCACCCGGCGGCGCCACCCTCCCACACCGGCGGCGCCCACGGCGGCGAGGCCACCGAGCGGAGCGGGAATCGGAACGGAATCAAGTCGAATTCGTCCTCACCTTCTCATCGTTGCTGGTAAGGAAGCCCTAACGTTGCTTGCTCGGATTGAAATTATATTCCCTGTTCTACTACGGCTTCTGCGGTTCCGCCTTTGAATTTTTGGTAGATTCGAGCAATCCAACCAGAAATTCCTGTAATTCCTTGTCAGGATGGGTTATTTGACCCATCGAGCCCCACTAGCTGCTGGATTGGTTCTTGATTTTCAATACATGAATTTCTGACGTTTAGGAAGGCATGCTCTGGCGCGCGTGCCGCACCAGAGTCGTGGCCTGGTGCGGCCAGCGGCGTTTGAACCGAACCCGCCAGCCGCCGCCACTGCACGACGTAAACTCCCACCCGCGTCGTGTGCCGCGCGCAGCTAGCCACCCGGTCTGGCCAGACGATAATGAAGCCCACATCTATCCACCACCCAAAGGAACGGGCGGGGCCAAGTACAAGCGCGACCGAGCTACGGCTGAGCGGCCGCCGACCCCCGAGACAGAATCGTCTCGTCGCCGATCCATCCCATGACTCGCGGCGGCGCGCGTCGTTTTCTTGGTGCCTGCCGGTCTGCCGGATAGCCACGAGGTCCCGGACATCACCTGCAGGCTGCAGTCGTCTGCAGATGTACACGGATGCCGATCGATAGGCCGATAGCTACACTGCATTCTTGTTTGGTGGTTAGACTCGTGAGAGCAGCCGTTTCTTGCTTTCTGTTTGCTGAACCCTTTCAAGGGTTGAATATTTGATGTGAAAGTGATTAAAGAACTAGGACACCTACAAGCTTGTTTGCCGAGTGTTTTAGGTGTGGTACTCGGCAAAGTTTACAAACTTCGTCGAGTGTTATGGTGTGGCACCCGGCAAACTTTGTCAACTTTCCCGAGTGTTTTCATTATGACACTCGGTAAACTTGAGAAACTTTGCCGAGTGTTTTAGTTCTGACACTCGGCAAACTTGAAAAACTTTGCCGAGTGTTTTAGTTCTGACACTCGGCAAACTTGGAAAACTTTGCCGAGTATTTTATTTCTGACACTCTGCAAAGTTGGGAAACTTTGCTGAGTGTTTTATTTCTGACACTCGGCAAACTTGGAAAACTTTGCCGAGTGTTTTCGTGTTGACACTCGGCAAACTTGAGAAACTTTGCCGAGTGTTTTCCGTCGTGCACTCGGCAAAATCGACGTCGCCGTTCCATCCCGTCAAAATTTTTTTGCCGAGAGTTTATTTTTGCCGAGTGTTTACTGACAGTCGGCAAACTGTTTACCGAGTGCCCGATGAAAAACACTCGGCAAACTATTGTTTGCCGACAAATCAATGCCGTGTGCTGTATGCCGAGTGTAACACTCGGCAAAGTGTTTGCCGAGTGTTTTTGGGTGTTTGCCGAGTGCCCCTGACACTCGGCAAATCTACTGTATCCCGTAGTGACGGTTTCTAGGAGGACATGGTATATAGTACTAAACATGGTGAGCAACAGCTGGCATTTTATAAAAAAAATTTGACAAGGGAAATGCAGCCAGCTCGCTGCAGCTTATTTGGCTGCAGTTGTAGCTGTTTTTAATGTTAGGGTCTATTTGGATCGTCTGCTCTAAACTTTAGAGCTAAAGCTCTAAATAGATAGTCTAAAGTTAGCTCTAAACTTTAGCATATCTCATATTAAAGCTTTAGACCTTATAAGTGATCTAAAGTGTTCTAAAATTATTAGAGCTCTAAACCTTAGGAGTAGGGATCAAACAGGCCCTTGTATCCGGTACATGACAGTTCAGTTCTTGCAGCCGCAGTCAAAAGATGCAGCCGAAAAAGTCGCAGCGAGCAGTGTCATTTTTTTTATCGTGGCAATTAAGGCTTGATCATGCACACCACTGAGTAGTAAAATACACCTTTCCTGAATAAATCAATTTCTAACGTGCTTTTTTTATAAGCCTTGTACTGTGCTTTGTGCCTTGTGCAACTCCAGCCGAAGGTGCAGCCCACCCGAACAGGCCCATCAATAGCTATGAGAATTAGAAGAGCCAAACAATAAATAGAAGGCCCAGAAGACTAAGAACATTTTTAGCCCATATGAACAAGACCGAACCTTATCTTCTTTCTCAGCCCGCGTTTAGTTGCCAGACCAAATTCCAAAAAAGTGCTACACATCGAATCTTGCGATACGTGTATGGAGCATTAAATGTAGGCGAAAAAAAACTAATTGCACAGTTTGGTTGGAAATCGCGAGACGAACGTTTTGAGCCTAATTAGACCATGATTGAACACTAATTGCCAAATAAAAACAAAGTGCTACAGTAGCCCAAAATCCAAAATTCACCCAACTAAACACCCTCACTGTCATGTGCGTGCCGGCCGAACAGCAGTGCTAGTGGCCCAATGTCCGGACGCCGCACCTGCACTTCGTTTCGTGCGCCAACGTGGAGCCTGCGCCGTCCGACCCCACGTGGGGACCACTCGTGCCCTCCGCTTCCTATGTCCGGACGTCTAGGTCTGGTCGGCGGTGCTCCAGCAACTGCAACTGGCAGGAAAGTGGGTCTCTAGCAGCAATATCTGATCTACTTTTGTAACATTGAGATAAAATATTTACAACATACGTCTAGAGACAGATTAAACACTTGAAACATGTGTCTAAAATATTTATAAAAAACACATGAAAACATTTGAAAAACCATTGCAAAACATATGCAACATCGAGATAAAAACACTTGAAAGATATGTGTGAAACATATGCAACATCTAAATAAACACTCTCGCAATATACGTATGAAAAAACAGATTAAACATTTGGAACAAACGCTTACAACATACATATATAACCATTGTAACATGTGCAGCATTCCAATCTACTTTTGCAACATCCATATGAAACCACTTGCAACATACATCTGAAACACTTAAAACGCTTGCAACATGCTATTTCAACGCAACTTCTCCTTGTTGCTTAGAAGAATGGAGGCCGTCGGCGTGTGTGGTTCATCGGTGTAGAGCTCGCCGCTTCAGTGGAGAAGACCGCGGTAGCAGGTCGGGCGGAGAAGGTTGCGGCAGGTCTCCACACATGTGCGGGTGCGTGGGCGAGTTCCCTCCTGAGCGTCGCGAGCCGCGCACGGGTGAGTTCCGCCCCAACCACGGCGAGCTAGACATGCGGAGTACGAGATGTGCGTGGGTGAGCTGTACGCGGCGAGCTCCACTCCGGCTACGGCGAGAAGTGCAGCCTCGCCCCGGCCGAGATGAGCGCGGGTGGCCTTCGCCCCGGTCGGCCGCCGAGAGCTACGTGGGTGGAGCGTGCGTTGTGTGCGATATCTCTCTTTTTAGAAGTTGCGGTGACGAGCAGACAGGAGGGTGTCATTTTGGTTGGCCACGAGCCACCAACAGGAGCATCCGGACCGGACGAAAGTCCTGTTCCAAGAATTACCGATGCTGGAATGCGGCCAGTTTCCTGCCGCAGCGTCGCGCGCAAAGCATCCATTGATCCCCTCCCTTTTCTCGGCTTTGTTGTCATGAAAACCCTGGTCACTCATGTTTCTTTAGATAATGAAAGAAAACATGCAGCTCCATCCCCACTAGTATGGACTATGGAATCATACCAAAATTATTAGAGGACACGAATCCTTAAAACGAAACATCTCATACACCAAATAAACTTAGTTTGTATGTCTAAAGACAAATCCAGACGAAGAAAGCCATTGTCATAGACTCTAATGTGCGACAAGCAAAGATAATGCGTTCTTTCTTGTTATCACAACATGTAGAAACTCTCAAGGGACACATGGATGTGCTCTAGTGGCATGAAAACCAATAAAAACTCTATAACGATAAGCCAGTTGGAGACAATATAGACTGTGCTTAATATGTTGCTAAAATTCTGAATTCATGATTTAAGCTTCTTGATTAACCACTTCAAAAAACTCTCAAATAAAATACAGTATACCTTATCGAGAGCTACGACTTTTATTTAAACTTCACCTTCATTCGACTCCGTACGAGAAAAATTAGAATTTTTCTAAGGTCACGAGCCTTATTCGTGTTTAATTCGTTGTTGGAAGTTGTATCAATCTTTTAGGTATTTAATGATTAATGAATTAAAATAAAAAACTCAAAATGCAAGGTTGTAGATCTCATCTAGCTATGTTTTCTATAAAATCATCTTGATCTAATGCCGTATGAAAAATGATTTTTTAAGGTAGAAGAGTATCCTGCTCCGCTAATCTGGATGGCATGGCAAAATAGATCTCCACATCGACAGAGGGTGGTGTGGCAAGTTTTTTTTATATATTTTATCACATTAATGCATATGGCGTGATAATGTGATTTTACCACGCTATGCGGCCAGACACAGTAAAAAGAGTTAAAAATTAAAATAAAACTAGATTATTTTATTTTAGAAATATGATCTGAGAAAAGTTATTAGAAAAATAGAAAAACTACTTGAGCAGCATTGGCCCCGCTGCGGCTTCCGGACAAGCAATCAACTCGGTATGGGCCCGGCGGCCTCAGGAGGCATGGAACCAGCAGCCATGGACAGTCCTTTGCGGAAGCATTCATCACTCATCAGTACAGCTTGAGTACGCATGGTAGAAACATCCGCGCGTGTTGGTTTCTGCGGCTCATAAACCGATATACTTTTCTTTTAGAAAAAATATTGTACTATAGCTACTATAAGTAGTGTCGAATTCATAAACCAGAGGTCTTTTATAGACCAGCATCCCAGCAGAAGCTCGGTCCAGCAGACAATGTTACGAACGACATGTAACTCCTAGGTCGACCAAAAAACCTAACGACAGACCAGAAGGGCGATCCAGTCTCCGACCGAAAGAGCTGGCCGAAGAGGAACGGCACTCACTTCCAACTTCGGCCCGCCTCTCCGATCGGAAGGCCTGGGCGAAGAGGAACGACGCTCGTTTCCGACTCCGGCCCGTCTTTTCCGACTGGAAGCTGGCCAAGGAAGAACGGCGCGCGCCTCCAACTCCGACTCACTTCTCCGACCAGGAATACATTGAACCTCTGCTTACAGCTTTTCTCCGACCGAGAGGCCGGAGCCGACTGGGGAACGACCGACCAGGGACGCCCGCTCGGTAAAGACCCAGAAAACAAACAAATCAAGTGAGGCAGGACGCTCCAGTCAAACCGCAATATCAAGGGCCGTATACTGCACACCTGCATGACAGTACTGTCAGGCCGTGTCAGAAGGATGCACCGCAACGTCCCAGACATGTCAGAACATGAATAATATTATGGGCGACGATATTTATCCTACAGTATGGTAGGCACCGACATCTGCCATACCAAAAAAAGAAGATGGAACCTACCACATGCATCTGAATATCAATAGTGTTGTGGGCGTCGACAAACCACCTTGTACCCGACGGCGTGGGCAACAAGACTAGATAGCACACACACTCTCTTTCTCTCACACTCTCTGTTGTAAAGACGTCCCCTTCATCTATAAAAGAGAATACGCTCTCTCCAAAAGGAACGATTCGAGCACGAGAATCGAACAACCTACTATTCGAACAATTCCAACAGAGCACACGCTCAAATACTTATCGCACATAGGAGATCCCGTCTCTCTTGGCCCTTCGGTTCAGAGTCCAACCGGACCTCGTACACCCTTTATCTTTCTCCCTTCCGTTTGTACCCCACAGCAAACTTCGAGCACTTGGGCTCAGGAATAAAGTCACCGACCGACTCAAACTGGACATAGGAAACGTTGCCTGAACTAGTATAAACCATGTGTCATTGATTGTTAGGCCACATCTGATCACAACGTACGGCAAAACTATAAATATTTATGTGTTGGCCACATCCAGCGCAACATCATGGACGGGGGAACGATCCCCCACAGTTCGCTCGGGCTGGCCGGAACATCGTAGCTGCAGCGATGCTTTTGCGCGGCCTTCTAGAGCCTGACGACCCCAGGAGCAGATGGTCCACCGGTACCTCCGGGCACTGGTAGAAACTGTCGCCGTTCAACAGATGGAGAGCTCCGTGTTGCGACACCGACTCGCGGCCTCTCTCCCCACCAGGGGAACGGGGACGCACCAGACGCATCGCTCCATCCGCTCACCTCTATAGCCACTGGGTGTGGAACAGGAGGTCGTAGCTACACCACGGCCCAATGCGACGCCCGTTCCACACCGGCCGTCTATGCGCGAACGCCTCGAGCCGAACCGAGACGCTCGCATCATCTTCAACAATCGACGTCAGGCCTAGTACGACGATGACGTCCATCGGGCAACAGTGAGAGCAGGCAGCATGAGCTCCGGCCGGACCATCAAGGGGACCGGTGAGATGCACCCCAGGCATGGTCGCTGACCCGACGACCGAAGTCCTAGCCCGGATGGCCCGGGACCACGGGCTTTTGGCCGACGCATCCAGAGAGCGCCGTTCCCATGGTGCTTCCGACCGCCAACCAACATCGCCAAGTATATCAGGGAGACGAACCTCGGTATATGGCTCGAGGACTTTCGGCTTGCCTACCGAGCCATTGGAGTGGATGATGACCACTCCATCATTTAGTATCTCCCCATCTACGTGGGGAAACATGTTTGAGCGTGGCTCAAATTCCTCCCGCACGACAGCATCCGTGATTGGGCGAACCTCAAAAGGATCTTCGTCAGAAATTTCTAGGGGATCTATGTCCGCCCTAGGAACTCCTAGGATCTCAGGAGCTGCCAGCAGGAGCCCAACGAGTCCCTACGGGACTACATCCATAGGTTCTCAAAGCGGTGCAACTCCCTTCCTGATGTCATCAAATCAGACATTATCGGCGCATTTCTCTCTAGGACAACCTATGAGTCCCTAATCCACAAGCTTGGCTGCCTAAAGCCCCGTACCACATGTGACCTGCTCGATGTCGCAACGAACCACGCCATCGGTGAGGAGGCAGTCAGGGCGGTCTTCAACAGAGGCCAGGACAAGGGCAAGGCCAAGTGCGAGGATCAAGACGAGGGCCCCTCCACATAGAGAGGCAAAAAGAACAAGAAGGATCGTCGCCGACTGGCTAACTCCATGTTGGTCGCCGCGGCCGATCGTACAGGCAAGCAGCCCTAGCAGGGCTAGCCCGCCCACTTTGACAAGCTTATGGATAGTCCATGCACCAACCACGCCTATCCCGTCAAGCACCTCTACAAGGACTACGTGCTCCTCAAGCGCTTCCTATGATAGGCCGGCGAGCCAAAAGAAGGAAAGGCAAAGAGGGAGCAGCCAAGAAAGGAGGCGCGATGGACAAGGATGGAGATGGCTTTCCTAGCCCCGAGGAATGCATCATGACCTTTGGGGGATCCGATGCCATCTACAACAAGCGCCAGCACAAAGTACGCTACAGAGAGGCATGTGTCATAGAGACGGCCATCCCCACCTTCCTTTGCTGGTTGGAATCTTTGATCACCTTTGATCAGAGGGACCACCCTTCTCATGTCGCCAGACTGCGTCGCTACCCACTCATCGTCGACCCCATTGTCCACAAGAAGCACCTCACCAAGGTGCTGATGGATGGAGGCAGCGGCCTCAACATCCTCTACATCGACACCCTCGACGCCATGCGCATCCCTCGGTCAAAGCTCTATCAAGTGAGCTCTTCCTTCCATGGCGTGATCCCAGGGACGCTGGTGTATCCACTCAGGGTAGATCGACCTGCCTATCACATTTGGCGACCGAGCTAACTTCCGCTCGGAGGTGCTTACCTTTGAGGTGGACTTCCTGGGGTCTTACCATGTCATCTTGGGGCGGCCATGCTACACCAAATTTATGGCGGTCCCCAACTACACCTACCTAAAGTTGAAGATGCCAGGACCGAACGGCGTCATCACTGTGGGTAGCACCTTTTCACACGCCTACACGTGCGACCGTGAGCATTTTGAGCTCACCACTGCCGTCATCAACTCTTCTGAGCTCTCGTGGCTCGAGGTGTTGTCAACCCTAGTAGTCCCGGACTACAACAAGCCAACCTCCTCGACTACCTTCTGCCCACTCAAGGAGACCAAGGCCGTGGCGATCGACCCCATCGACCCAACCAAGATGGTGTGGATCGGGAGCCAGCTCCCGACCAAATAGGAACGCGAGCTCATCGACTTTGTATGCGCCAATCGCGATGTCTTCGCATGGAAACCTTCTGACATGCTAGGCATACCATGGGAGGTCACTAAGCATGCATTATGCCTCGTCCTAGGCTCGAAGCCCACCAAGCAGCGCCTGCATCACTTTGATGACGAGAAGTGTAGGGCCATAGGCATGGAGGCTACCAAACTACTAGTAGCCAAATTCATCAAAGAGGTATACCACTCTGACTAGCTCACCAACCCCATTCTTATTAAGAAGAAGACCAAGAAATAAAGAATGTATATTGATTATACTGGCCTCAACAAGGTGTGTCGGAAAGACCATTTTCCTTTACCATACATAGACCAGATAGTCAACTCCACCTCAGGATGTGAAATCCTCTCCTTTCTAGATGCCTACTTAGGCTATTACCAGATCGCGATGAAAGAGTTCGACCAGCTCATGACTTCGTTCATCACTCCGTATGGTTTGTACTGTTACATAACCATGCCTTTCGGTCTAAAGAACACTGGCACCACCTATCAACGGTGCATGCAGCAATGCTTCGCCGATCAAATCAACCCGCTCGATCAGCCTGATCAAGTTGAGCGACCAAAACCAACAATCGCCGTCTATGTTGATGATATAGTGGTCAAAACAGCTCAAGCTTGTGACCTGATCGCAAACCTAGCCATGACATTGACGAACCTCCAAAGGTTCAACATCAAACTGAATCCCAAAAAGTGTGTTTTCGGGGTTTGGAAGGGAAAGCTGCTCGGATACATCATGTCCGAACACAGCATCGAGGCCAACCCCAAAAAAATCATGGCCATCTCCAACATGGGCCCTATACGCAATGTCAAGGGCATATAGAGGCTTGCCGACTGTTTGGCCGCCCTGAGCCGATTTATCTCCTAGCTCAGCGAACGGGGAATGCCCCTCTACAAGCTTCTCAAAAAGACAGACGCCTTTGTCTAGATTGTGGAAGCACAGCAGGCTTTGGAGAGCCTCAAAGCATCACTGATGTCGGCCCCAATCCTCATCACTCCTGAACGAGGAGAACCCCTCCTTCTCTATGTCACGGCAAACAACCACGTGGTGAGCGCCGCCCTAGTCGTCGAAAGGGAGGAGCCGGGACACCACCTTAAGGTCCAACGACCCTTATACTTCATCGAGGAGGTACTCACCGACCCCAAGGTCTAGTACCCCTAGGTGCAAAAACTCCTATACGTCATGCTGATGGCGACCCGAAAGCTCCTACACTACTTCACCGACCACGAAGTCTCGGTCGTCACTTCATACCCGCTCGGAGACATCATCCGCAATCGTGATGCCGTGGGATGAATCTCCAAGTTAGCACCTAAGCTAATGGGCCACAACATCAGGTATATCCCCCATACAACTATTAAGTCTTAGACTCCATGGATTTTGTCGCCGAATGGACGAAGGTCCAGCTCCCGACCCTAGATGTCACCCATGAGTACTAGATGATGTACTTCGATGGGTCTATAATGGTGCCTGGCTTGAGAGCTGGAGTGGTTCTGATCTCGTTGGATAGGAGTAAGCTCTACTACACAATATGCCTCCACTTTTTGGCCTCAAACAACGCCACAGAATACGAGGCCCTCATGAACGGACTACGCATCGCCATCGAGCTCGGCGCTACGTGGCTCTATGTCCACGGTGACTCAGAGCTGGTCATCAACCAGGTCATGAAGGAGTCCTCTTGCAAAAGCCCCCTCATGGCAGCATACCGTCAGGAGATGCCCAAGCTCGAGGATAAATTTTAGAGGATCGAGCTACACCATGTCCCTCGAAAGGACAATGAAGCCACCGATTTTCTCATAAATTTAGTTGCCAGGCGGGTTTCATCTCTAGATGGGGGGTCTTCATCAATGACCTTCATGAACCATCTGCCTGCATCCTAGAAGGACCGATCCAGACGCACCCTAATGCCGACCCGGCGCTTAGGGGCTCTAACCCTAGTGTCTCCGTGACTACGTCGCCCGCCAACATCGCCGTGGTGGCACCCAATCAAGCCGACTAACGAGCGCCGCTACTTGCCTACCTCCTTAAAAAGGTTCTCCCACTTGAAAGGACTAAAGCACGATGAATCGCTCGATGCACCAAAATATTCATCGTGATCAGAAACAAACTCTACAAGCGGATTCCATCGGGAGTACTCATGAAGTGCGTCCCTACCACGCAAGGCAAGCAGCTCCTGCTTGAGGTCCACGTCAAAATCTACAGACATCACGTGGCTCTGAGGTCGCTGGTTGGAAAAGCCTTCCACCAAGGTTTTTACTTGCCCACCGTGCTACGAGATGCAGAGGAGGTCGTCCGCAGTTGTGAAGGATGCCAGTTCTATGCTTGGCAAACTCATTTACCAACACAGGAGCTCCAAACCACCCCCATCACCTAGCCGTTCATGGTCTAGGGCCTCAACATGGTAGGACCCCTCAAAAAGGGCTTGGGCAGCTTCACTCACCTACTCATAGCGGTCGACAAATTCACCAAGTGGATAGAGGCGAAGCCCATCACCAACATCCGCTCAAAAGAGGCAGTCAAGTTCTTCCTTGACATCATCTACTGGTTCGGCGTTCCTAACTGTATCATCACTGACCATGGAACTAACTTCACTAGAAAGAAGTTCCTAGACTTCAGTGATGGATACGGCATTAGGGTCGACTGGGCCTTGGTCGGACATCCACGTACTAACGGTCAGGTCGAGCGAGCCAATGGCATGGTCCTCTAGGGACTCAAGCTGTGCATCTTCGACTGACTAAACAAGTACATCGGGAGATGGGTTGCAGAGGTCTCCATGATCATCTGGGGCCTAAGAACAACCTTGAACTGATCCACAGGGTTCACACCCTTCTTCCTAGCCTACGAAGCTGAAGCTGTGCTGCCCTCTGACCTCGACCACGGCGCCCCAAGAGTGAAGGCCTTCGACCATGACTAAGCCATGGAGGCTCAGCAAGACGCAGTTGACCTATTTGAGGAGGCTCGTGAGATGACCATCATCCACTCCGCTTGGTACCAGTAGACTCTCTGTAGGTACCATGAGAGAAAAATCAGAGGAAGGACCCTCGAGGTCGGAGACCTCGTGCTTTGAAGAACCCAATCGACCAAGGAGAAGCACAAACTCTCTCCATCATGGGAAGGACCCTATACGGTGACCAAAGTGATCCAACTGAGTGCCTACTGACTGAAGGATGACAACGGTAACATTCTCACCAATACTTGGAACATCGAACAGCTATGTCATTTCTTTCCTTAAAAATTCGGTCTTACCATTTTCTTTCATTCAATGTTTACTCCTACAAAGCACCCCGGCCCAACACACTATTGGCTCAAGTCACTTGGGGGCTTTATGGGGGTGCGACACCACCTCTCTTTTTTGCTATCATATGGCAAATGCTTTTTTACCCGAACGAAAGGGTAGTCTGTTCCTTTAATTACCTTACGTGACTTTGCTTTAAAACATTCTGACCAATCGCAACCCGCCACGACCTATGGTTACGAGTAGCTAAACCTTACAGGACATGTCCGAGCTCTTAAGGTTGCAGCCTATAGGACGAATGGGCAGGTGCGAAAAAGAAAGAATAAAAAAATAGAGCTACGCTTGGGTAAAAATAAGGAATGGACGAACGAAGTGATTCATCACAAAAACGAAGTTGTTGTATTCATGGATACACAAAAACGTTTACACAGGGGCTCCTCCATGAACTTATCCTTTACATATGCTAAGTACTTCTAATTTCTTCTGAGGCTACCCAGCGTCATCGGCTACCGGCTCGACCAGCGAAAGATAGGGGCTGCCCGGTCTCTGGTGGGACGACGTTTGGCTCGGTCGGGGTCAGGGCGACGTTCGCTTTTGACCTAGGCTCCACTCCATCCATAGGCTAGGCGACATCCTCCTGGCCCATGCCTTCAGCCATGTTCGCATGGTGAGCCTCCATCACCCATTACGCGGAGACTTGCTCTGCCACCAACTGTGTATGTGGCAGCAAGCTCTCCCCGAGCACATGGATGGTGTCCGGGCTCCAGTCATTGGTGTACCCACTGCAGATGGTGGTGAAGTCCAGCTCTGGGTGGTGCGTCACCACCGATGTCAGCACCCCGACATTCCATAGTACATCCCATCGGAGATGAGGGCCTAAACCTCTTTCGAGACCTTCGCTAGTCGAATAGACGGGCGTGCTGGTGCTTGGCGTTGACCCAAACACATATGAGACGACGACTTGGGTGACATTGTGGAGTTGGTCGAGCCCCCCCTTGAGGGCATGTCGCTTCCCAAGGGACTTGGCCAGCGCTTCTATGCTCCGACTGATTGTTGCCTTAGCCGTCTCTAGGTCCCGCTCCAGTGAACCAACCTTTTTGTCTAGTTCTGGAAGAAGGACGACAAGCTCAGAAGCAAGCTAAAGGAAAAAAACCAAGACATGAAAGATGGAACAAATACATATCGAGGCGAGTGTTCTTGAGGATGAAGAGTCCCTCCTCCTATCGAGTCACCTGCTCATGCAACCGGGCGTTCAACTCCTCTGTCCTAAGCACCTAGCCCTGAGTGTGAGCATGTCCTGGTCGACCTTCGACCAGGCCTTTCGCTTCAACTCCAGGGTCTTCTGCTCTGACTCTAAGGCCTCTAGAGAACTCTAGAGCACCGCCTCGGTCTCCGCTAGGGACTTCTAGAGTGTCACCTTAGTCTCCGCCTAGCAGACCTTTGTCGCCTCAAGCCCCCGCTCAACGCCGGTTGCCCGCTTCGCTACAAGCAGCTCCGCTGCCCATGCCTCTGTCGCCTCGGTCGCCTAGCCTTGAGACTCATGGTGGGCGGACTCCAGCTCACGCTCAAGCTTAGCAACCCGCCATGACATCGTGGCCTCCCGAGCATGCTCCTCCTAGAGAAAGCGAGACTTGCGGCTCAACATCTCCTCTAAGCCCTACAAAACAAGAGGCAAACATGCTGAGATAACCAGTAGAAGACCAAGAAGCCAAGGATCAACGTAGAAAACCTACCTCTATGGCGTAAGGCAGGTCAATAGTAACCGCCTGCTAGACAGGCTTGACTCGCTCTAGGGCCTCCTTAAGCTTCACCCTAGTTTGGGCGAGATCGGACTCCATGGCGAGTCCTCTCCCCCAAGAATGTCCTAGAGCTGCAACTCATGCTCATCCTGAAGGATGAACTGCACCTTCCTCGAGTCTCCAGGGTAGGGCCACACTAGGTCAGTGGCCGCCCCTGACCCGTTGGAAGGCCTGGTCGATGACCGGACCACCGCCAGCTCCTACGATGGTAGGACAGCCGGCGACTCCACCCTGGTGCCCACCTCGCTGGGGTAGGGGATCTCCACCTCCTCGACGTCACGGCCCGCTAGCAGTTGTTCTGCCTCCAATCTAGTCATGTCACCTCCTGACCCCAACAGCTTCAACTAGGAGGGCGAGCCGTGCGTCCCTCCACCAAGCAAGGCAGGGAGCCCAGTCTCCCCCTCTCTTCTGCTGCTGCCGACGTGGGAGGGATCGTGATGGTCACATCTGACCCAGCCATCGCCGTTGTCACCAGGATGGCCACCATCACCGTCATCGTCGCTGCCGCTAAACTTGCGACTGGCCGAGAGGGCGCAGCCCCTAGTAGGGAAGGTCGCTCTGCCACCACCCTGCTCTCCCCACCTCTCACCATGATGCGCTACAAAGTGGGTCTCCACTCCTCCCACATGGGAGGTGGGGCGATGCTCAACCCCGGTAGTATCTAGCCACTGTAGAAAAAATATAGGTCAGTCGCACTCCAAAAACTCAACTATGAGATCGAGAAAAGAAACAAAGAATACATACCGGGATGCAAGCGGTAGGACTCTAAAGCCCCTACCCGCTGGCAATGGGCCCACTGGACAAGGGCCACTCGCAGGTTGTGAGCCGCATCCCCTCACTTCAACCGAGGAGGGAGTTGACTCGGCTAGCTCCTGCTCGGCCCACTCATCACCGCGACCGCTGGCTCAAGGTGCGTCGACTGAAGTAGCTGGCAGGGCATCCCTTCATTGTGGGTCATGCACCAACACTAGCCCCGATGATGCGTGGGTATGAGCCCACTCCTCCGACCGCCTGGCCTACTCCACCGTGCCCAGAGCAGGTGGGGATAAGGCCGACGATGCCTCCGAAGGGCGCAACGACGGTGTCTGCTTCACCTCCCGCTCACCGATGGCGTCTGAGCTCGTAGTGCACTTCCTCGATGTGGGAAAATCGCCATGCCTCTCTGCCTCCGGCCCACCATCAGCGGAAGCAACCTTTGGCTCACGATGCTCCGCCAAGGTCACGACAACCTCTCAGCCTTCCTGATCCTCGGAGGAGATCATGTCATCACCCATCTCCATGGAATCCTCCACCTCGACATCGCTCCTTTTTCCCCGGCCCACACACGCTGGATGATCTCCATCTCCTTCCCATGCTTCTGCTGAGCCTTCTCAGCTCTCTTCTTCTTCTCGACCGCCTCCTCCTTTAGGGTGGCTTGCCGAGCCATGCCCTCTGACCCCTAGTCCTACTAGGGTCCATACAAAATGGATGACCCAAAGTCAAGATACATGAGAGCAAAAGGGAAAAGAACACGGAGTAAGGAAAGGGGAGCATATCAGATTGGACAGCTTCACGGCATGAAGAGGTCTAGGCTTTCCATCTAGGGTCTCTTTGGCCCTCAGTTGCAGCACCCGGTCATGCCGACTCTAGACCTCATCCGTCGCTAGCTCCTCCAGTGATGGGTGGTCGGGGTCCATCGGGCCAGTGTACATCCACATCGGTCATGTCATGCCAGCAGGGCGACCCGATGGTAGAAGATGGTGTGGAACACCCACACCCTATCGAGGCTATGCTGCATCAGCTTCTAGAGTTCCATCCCGATAATCTCTAGCTTGTTGTTCTACCGGCTGGCAGGACCCCACAACTAGCTCTCCTAACTCTTCGACCGCCTATTGGTGAACGGTAGGAACAACACCTCCTCCAGGTTCCTAATGTAGAACCATTCCCCATGCCATCCCCGATTGGAGTCACAGGGGGTGTACGTGGGGTAGGAGACTGATGAACTCGGCTTCTTCTATAGGGCAAAGCCACCAACCGATGCGGTCCTGGCCAGCTTCCCCTCCAACAAAGCTCGCCCGATGAAGATTTGCCAAAAGAAGTCCACGTGCAGCTCCATCCCGAGGAAGGCCTCACACACGATGATGAATTTAGCGATGTGTAGCACCCTAGTCGGATTGAGGTGCTGCAACTCCAGGCCCCACTCATTGAGGAGCCCACATAGGAACCAGTGCATGGGGTATCCTAACCCATGCTCATGGAAGGCGAGGAAGGAGACGACCTCGCTGGCCCGAGGAGGCTGTAACACCTCGGGTGTTAGCCTTGCATAACTTGACTTGCATAACATGAGCATGAGCATCAAGCATTCATAAATCATCAATTACAATTGAAACATTTGATCAAAACATATGAAACATTTCTTGTTATTTCATGTTTCTTGGAACATATGCATATGATCTTGTACAAATGAATGCAAGTGGATAATGCTAGTCACTAAAACACCTTAGCTATACTTAGGTTAGCAAAAGGAACCTTGTTCATGAAGGCCATATCTCATGATCAAGCATTTGAGTGTTATTTCATGTGTTGGGCTGAATAACTATATGAGTGACTACTACTTGAAATGCTTAAATGACCTTGCAAATTGTTTTAACATGCTTAGAGTATCATCATGAACAACTTTGGTATTTAGGGCTAGGGCTAATTTGGTCATTTAGTCAGGGTTTGAGTAGGTATCATGTTTTCAAAGTGATATGTTTGACTAAAGTTGAACTAGGTGTTAGAAACCTTGCATGGAGGAGTTCACTAAAGCAAAATTGTAGTGTTTGACATAAGGAACAACTTTTATTTTTATGTCATGGACTGATTTAGCTTCTAACATGTTCAAATTAGACTCACAAAAACCAGCTTTTCACTGTTTTCAACACTTCAAAAAATTTTCTAAGTGTTTGCTCACTAACAGCCTAACAGCCGATCTTTGGGATGACATTGCTCCTTAACCGTTGCGAATTAGGTCTTGATCGTTTAAGACGAATTACAGATGGTACTTAGGGCTGCAACTTTTGTGAAGATTGTGAGCACTAATACTTCACGGATTAGAAGATCTAGCTCTATGAAAAACCATCGTCAGGCACTGCATCAGGTCACTGAACGAACTGAATCGCGACATCAGTGGCCGACACCGGCAGAGTTCGCGCGCCGCGTGTCCCCGGTGACGGCCGTGCGTCGCCGTTGCTCTGTCCGCGCGGGCCACGCCGCGTCTGGGCGCGCCTTCAAGTCGCCCGCACCCGCCCGCACTCCACCGCGCACCCCATTTGCTTCGCCTCGGCCCTCCTTCCTCGCCGCAGCAGCCCAGCTCTTCCACGCCGAGAGCCGCCGTCGCCATAGCCAACGCCGGTCACCCTCGTCGGTTCTCCTCCACAGCAACTGCTCCACCAGCACCCCCACGTCTCACCGCCTCCACCCGCGCTCGCCATTCGCGCTTGGTAAGCCTCCGCCGCGCGCACATGCTCGCCGGAGCTCCGCCACCCCCTCCGTCGCCATGGCCAGGCCTAACCAGACCACCCCAGGCCACGAGAGCGCGCGCACTAGCTTCCTTGTAGTCTATAGATGCTCGGCGTAGCGTTTGTTTGAGCCGCCGTAGCCTTCACCGGCGTCCCGCCGACGTCCCGCCTCGCCGAGCCGCCATGGCCGCCGCCGTCGTCCTTGCCGTCGACGTTAGGGTCGGCCAAGGGGTTCAATAGAAGCGCTAGGTTGAGTAGGTCACGCCGTGAAGACGTTACCGCCGGTGGGCTCGCCGTTGACGAGCCGTGGCCGCGCGAGCTTGCTCAGCGCCGCCGGCTCTGTTTCGGTTTCACTGACAGGCGGGCCCTGCTGACCAGCGGGTCCCACCGGTCAGCGACAGTAGCGTTGTAGGCTAGTTCAAATATTCCAGTTTTTGATTTGTTTTGTTATTTTTGTATCTTTAGTTTGGTAGCTCCTAAAATTGTGAAATAAATTTTTAAGTGTTCCTTAGGAAGTGTAGTATTTAGGAAAAATATGTTCTTGGCTTCAACAGTAGAAATTTCTGGAGATTTAAATAGGGATTTCAAATGTGCTTTTGAATGCATTTAAATTTGTTTATTTTATATCTAGAGTTCCTGTGCTCCAAAAATTATGAAATTTTTGTGGTAGGCTATTCTGGTCATACATGAGCTTGGATAAAAATTTGAGAACCAGTGCATGTGTAGATCTATAGTTATAGATTTTTCTTTTATAAATAGTTAATCCTTGCATGAATTTTTATAAATTAATTATAAGTCCAAAATTCATGAAATTTGTTGGAGATGATACTAGTACCATATGGATGTTAAGAAAAATAAGAAATCTGTTGCTTGACACTTTTCAATAGGATTTTCCATTTATGCTATTTCAAGCCTTGCTTCCTTATCATTTTTGTATAGGATGTTCTACTTAGTAAAATGACATGAAATTTTTATAGTAGCCCTTTGATAGCATTAGTAAGACTCTGTAAAATTTTGAGAATTTATTAAGCACATTTGATATATATTTATTATTTAGCCTAGATATCTAAATAAAATAATAAAGGCAATTTAATAAATAGTTTGGGCTTCACCATTATATCATCTTAACTGTATTTGGTATGCTTACACTGTTGGTAGGTTATATGTTGTTAAATTTTGAATGATTACCTGATGTAGAAATATTCTTACTTTATATTGCATGTTAACACATTTCTGGACTGATTCTAGAGTGTAATGAGTTACATGTTGAAACAAGTGTAGACTGTAAAAATGGTTAATAACAAAGTTGTAGAGAAATTGATAAGCTTTCCAGAAAGTCCAGGATCACTGTTTTTGAATTTGTAGAACTCCAGTTATGAGTGAAACAAGTAGCTGCTGGTTATGGTGTAGTCGATGCATTGTAGAAATAGTTAAGTAATAATTGAGAAGAGATATGCACCTACTCAAACAACGCGATGCACTTGTTAACATCTATGCATTCGTGATACTCATACCATACTCATGCATCTAGGATCGGAGGAAGAAATCACGTTGCTGGAATTCGAAGAAGCAGAGGAAGGGAACCCGCAGGAGAATCCGCAAGTCCCCGCTCCCGAAGGCGTGGAGCAGAACCCTGAAGAGCTTCCGGAGTGCCCTGACCATCGTCCTACTTCCTTTCTGCGAGGCAAGCCCCGGAGCATTATAAGTCTCCCAGTAATTTACAAATGTTTACTTACGTATTTATGATTGATGCATTAGGTTATAAGAGTTGAATGAAACCACTTGATGCATGTACATTCCTTGTCCAGATATTAACCCTTTAACCGGTATAGGTCCAGGATCGAATATATGCTTAGCCATGCTTAGACCGGTAGAAGTCGGGTGATGTCCTGTCACCTGCGAGATATAGGTGGATACCGGAGCACGGTTGGCTATATCTGCTATCGTGGAACAGAACCATGTGGTAAAAGTAAATTGAGACCGGACGGGAGGTCGATAGGGAAGCAACAAGGCATGGAGGTCTTGGGTGTGGACTTATCCCCGTCTGTGTCGATCAAGGACCGTACCGTTGTTGGAACTTCTGACAAGATTGAACGCATGCCTCTCACTTAGCTGGCCGGATAACTCGTTCCGACCGTGAAGCCGAGTAATTCAACTCAGGCCGGGAATCGTTCTGTTGTGCGCTCCTTCCGGGGAACGATCAGACTGAGCCCAAGGGCAGGTTTGGCCTGAGCATCCTGGCATCTGGTGTTCCAGATTGTGCGGCGCAGTACGAACCCGCGAAATGTGTACCGGAGTTGTACCAAAGGTGACCTAAGACTATCGTGGCTGATAGATCTGGGTTTGTGTTAGGAATAAATTCCCAGCTGGTTGAAATCGATTCGAATCGCCGTCTCTCCCGGATAGTGAGAAACTTGGCTAGCTCCAACATCGTAGTAACTGTGTATGAAACATGATGGTTCAGATGAATATGGAATTGCAATACCTGCTATGGTTACTATTGTATGATTCTAAATAATATACCACATGTTTGGCACAGGGTAGTTGCTAATCTAGAAATGGATACTTATAATTAACTTGGTAAAGGAATCACAAGTGTACAAAGATTAATTGCCTTTTTCACAAAAATGTTGTCAAGTTACGTCCACTTATACAGCCTTGCATAATCCTTGGAGTCATTTTATTTCTGGTTCATGACGGGTAAGTCTAGCTGAGTACCTTCTCGTAATCAGGGTTCATTTTCCCATTGTTGCAGATGGCACTGTGTATCATGGTTATTGCAAGAGTTGCTTCTATCCCGCTGTGGATGAGGAGTAAGCCATGGGCAGGCTTCCTTAGTAATTCCTATCCTTGCTTTTGTGGACCGTGATCTGGTTTGGCACTGTATTAAACTATGTTGGAAAATTTTATCTCAAACTTATTTGCTTCCGCTTTGTTTATCAAACTTGTTTTGTAATAACTTTTATTCGTACTCTGATGATGAAACGTATCTGTGAACTTTATGTAATATGTGGCATGTATGTTGAATCCTGTACGATCTTGGTTGTTGTAAATCGTTTATCGAGACCCGTCGCGGTACTCGACGGACTACCGGGTTTATATGGGTTCAAGTATGACCGTGCGACCGCTTGCGGATTGCCATTATACTTGTATTCTTATAAATTGGTCGGTTCTGCGACAGCTGGTATCAGAGCAGGATTCAACGTTAATTGTCACAAGAGTATTTAAAACAAAAGTTTTTGTTTCCGAAAACCCTTCTCTAGCAACTAATAGTTATATAATAGGTATTTGAAATCTAAAGTGTGCCAATGATCACTTTCCTTATGCCCAGATTAAGGACTATTAGGTGGCTATTTAAGTACTAACATGGGGGTTTTTACTTCGTCGTCCATACGGCGTGCTATAGTATGGATGCCATTCACTTGAGTGGTAATGTATGGATCAAATGCCTCTACGCCAAGGTAAGATGAGTGTATGACCGCAAGATGTGAGCGTGCGGTCGGGAAGAGTTAGCTTTGGTACGGCTATGTATACATGCTTGCATGTGTACATGGTACGTATTTAATTGTGGGTTTAAATTATTGTTGGGTAGATTGA